>NW_026917277.1:0-25000 GCF_035046485.1 Aedes albopictus
TATCATCTGTGATCCACTGCTTTCTCCAGGTGCGTAGCTCATCCAAATTATTCTCGCCGGTGGCGATGGAAGCGTTTTTGATGGAGCGCCATTGATCCTATCCACAGCACGATTTTCTAGCTCCTCGACGAAGGACCTTTTCACCGCAGCGTCTTCCAGTCGGCGTGTGTTGAATCGGCGTCCGATTTTCTCCTCCTGTCGATGGATTCTCGCAATGCGCAGCCGATTAGGAGATGATGGTCGGACGCAATGCAACGTCGACGTTGCATTTGTTCCGCACATCAAGAAGGCTCCGCCTCCATTTTCGGCTGATGCAGATGTGGTCGGTTTGATTTTCCGTGATGCCATCACGTGAAACCCATATGTCACACTGAGTGTCGCCGACTGACTCAATGGTCGGTGTCGGCACCGCTCAAACGTGGGAGAAAGCAGGCCAGCACGAATTCGTGCAGTGGACCATATGCTCTCTCAGCAGGAGCCAAACATTGAAGATTGAGGTTATGTTAAACCTTGTTGAACCTGTGTGATTGATTGAAGAGTATTGTTATCTGGGTGCTGCGGATGTAATCAAAACTGTTGTCACGATATCTCCATTTGCCGCTGTCAAGCCGTTGAAAAGCGAAGAGAAGGATAAACATTGTTTTGAGCCTATTTCTGCCAGGGCGCAAAATTTTCGAGCAGACGAGCTAAAGTTCACCATGCAGCAATTTTCATTCACTTGCCTGCATATTCATATTCAGCTGCTCGATACTCGTTTGTCAACTGAATGAAAGTCAATGAATATTTGTGAACATCTTACAAAGTGTTAAATTGCTGATAAAATTTTACCGTTTCGATTACATTGAAAGGTTCCTTACACAGATCTTTTTCCATTTGATTGTTGTGGAGTGTTTTTGGAAGGAATCATAGCCATCAACGTAGGTAATTATGAAGATGTTTCTCGATTGGCTTCATATTCAATGACTACGAATTGACTGACTGTGTGAAGAGGGAGAGCGAAAATGAATTTGTTTGTTTTGAATATTCAGTGCATAATCATTCAAATTTGTGTTGTTTTCAGTCATCGACTATGAACATTTGGCACCCTGATTTCTGCTAATTTTTTTACAACTATCCATCAAAATTTCCACCGCGATTGGAAAATAATAAACTTCTAACACGAGAACAAAATTGGAATAATGGTGGATTGATCATGTTTACCATTTCCGAACAGCATCGCGACGGCGTGTTTGACAACGGCGCTGAGAGAGGTGGTTGCAAGAAAATTGAACGCTCGTGCGTGTTTACAATCTGTGTGCCGGGAGTGTGTAGGTGTGTGTTAGCTAGCTTGAAAAATAAAACCGTTTCTATTCGCACCACTCAGATGTCACATTGTGCACTGGTCGATGGGGAAAAATCTATCCCTCAATAACCATGTCATTGCTGCCACAAAACTCTGCAAACAGCTCGTTCATTTCTCCGAGACCATGGCGTCCCATGACGTGCTCATAGTCCGAGTTGCAGGAACAAATCTTCACGCTGAAGTCGCGCATGAGGATCTTGATATTACCTTTTGGAATTCAGTTGACTGTAAAAGTTCTCCTTGTCTTACAATTCGGCAGCATCGGTTGGCGCGTAACATGGGATCATGGTAAGGTTTCGTATCCACGTTCTGAATTTGGCTACAATTATCCTCTCATTAATAGGTCATGAGCACAGCGTGGCCGTGAGCGCTGAGCAGGAACCAACTCCACGGTGACGAGGAGCGTGTTCACCGCGTAGGCCAGAGTATCGCAGAATTTGACCCGACGTCAATCTGTGTTCTCCAAGGTTCGACCAACGGACTTCGCTAAGTCCTAGAATCTCAAGCTTCATACGGCATGCCTCATTGGATAGTTGTGCCAGTTTACCGTGCTAGGCTACGGTTCATATGTTCCAAATTCTAATTCTTGTCCGTTGTTTCGCGCTAAAAGTCACATAACTCTTAGCTGGCGGTCTTTGTCATCGATTGACCCGTGGAAGCATGAGGTAGGGACTTGTGAGGACCAGAGCTATGTTAGACGCTATTCTTATCGACTCATCGTTTTGCAGCTCGCATAATTCAAGGGTAATAGAAAAACAAAAAAATTGGCTAATAGTTTAGGTTATGTCAGTGTTCAACAATTGGATCATGGATGCATAATAAAAGTATGTAGGTATATGATGAAAAAAATAAAACAACAATGAAAAAGTAATTTCAACAATGCAAAAATGTAAAGGACACCCTCCCAGCTCTTGTATTAACTATGGTGTAACTTTGATACTAGTGGTATGTTTGTCTTCAAAGCTTATTTCGTAACAGCTATTTTTAAAATTAATTTTAAGAATTGTGCAGTTTCTGTGTTGCTCATCAGCGGTACAATATTTTCAATCAAAATTTGTAAGGGAAAATTGGAAAATTCACGTGTTTTGGCAGTTTTGTTTTTTTTGCAATGTTTTTTTTTAAACCTGTTGAACTGAAAATGGCCGGGGTTCTGCTAAACCGAACTAAGCGCCAAAAACTTTATTTCGAGATAATTAAATTTAAAGTTCAACCACTCACAAATAAACAACAGCTAAGATTATTTGAAGCTTTTCCGCTTATACACCTTGTCCTTTTTTTACGTCCATGCTTGGCTGAGCGACAAAAAATTCTACCGCTAAGACAATGAGCAAACTCAACAGTTTTATATTTTTTAAAACATCTTCGTGATTAGGAGAAGTGTACAAAAATATCAGAATGTGTATTTTGATCATTATTTTGTCGGTAGAATTTTTTTTCGCTAAGCCAATAGTGGACGTAAATCAAGGTTTAGGTGTATGTAACTTACAACCCTTTATTAACCATCAGAGATGAAGAATATATGTAAATTATTTGAAAGCATTGATATAAATACATTTAATTTTTGAGTACTTCGCACTCAGTTCACTCTGGCTGAACAAAAACATTGGAATATGGTTTATAGTTCAGTGTGGCTGACTGTGTTTCTTTGTTTCAGAGAAAACCAGTCGGATTGCGAAAAAAAAACTCGATTTTTCATCGTCCATGAAGTTGAAATCGATATCAGTCACAATTCTTTACATGAATCGCATATATTATGGAGGTCTCAAAATAGTTTGAAATATGAACGGCGGAAGCCCTCCCAGCTCAGCCGTTCCCACCTATGTTTATTTTATAGGCGGTGCATGTGCAGGCACAGAGCAAGAGTGATTATGTAAAATGATGTCTTTGCATGTCCTGAGGTCCTGAGATGTGAAAATGGAGCAATTTGTGTACTTCAAATTTATACTGGTCGAAGAAAACCATGAAAATGATCTGCCAAAGTGAACTAAGACAAAAAAAAGTATCGAAAATATTAAAGAAATTCGAACTTGGGTCCTTTAAGTGATAACCAAGCACGTTACCTCTAGGTCATTTTACTTAGCTGAAGGTCAGCCGTTAAGTCTGAATCAAGTTCTAAACATTCTTGTCTAGCATGGTTTTCGTGAAAACGCCATTTTTCGATCAGCCAAAGCGAACCAAGTGTTTGATTTTTTTTTTCAAGCTTTAATAATAGATTCTAAAATGCAGTGGATTTGGTTCGGTCTGGCTGAATGTGATTTGGAAAAATGGCGATCAGCACCACCGAAACATAATTGTATCCTCCAACATCCGTCTTTCTAATAACGTGTTCAATTCTCCCACAGATTGTTACTATGAGTCGGTTGGAAGTTAGAAATTTGACGGCGATGAGCATAACTTGAAATGTTCTTCATCTGGACCAACACTAAAACATTTCGCTGATTCTATGGAATGGTTTACAGTTCGCTCTGGTTGGATGCAATTTTATTTTTTGTATGTTCTGCCAAACAGAAATTTTGAATTTACTCCACGAAGAGCTGTCAGAATTACTGCATTTTTACATGGAAGGAGGATCATCAATTTCTTCATCCAATGGTAAAGAAAACTCAATTTTTCAAAAAATGGTCTTTGGTTCGGTTTAGCAGAACCCCGACCAAATTGACTTCGAATATTTCCCAACTAAGTTAAATTACACGACCAGGTTTCAGACAATTTAGCCCCCATGATGAATAGAACAAACCTGCCGATAATACTTAAAGTCAGCCTATGTATAAATTTGTAACTAAATCGGTGTAATACCACAACATCAGTTATTTACATTGAGCGAAAAATACTCAAGTTTGATTTATAATGTGATTTTCAGAAACTATTCAACATTTGGGAAGTGTTCAACAATTGAAGAATCATCCTATTTTTCCCGTTCTTATTCTCGGTTTATTTACCCAACACAGTACGACAAATCGTAATTTGCACCTATTCCGTTTCAGATTATTTATACTTAACGGCAACGACGCAGATAGTTGAAGGAACTATGGTATATGCGTACAAAGGAGAAAACCTCAACCTCACCTGCATCATAAATCACAATTATGATCGTCGACCCAACCACGTAATATGGTATCACCAGAATGATGTATAAATGAAAAAACGATCACTTTACTGTGGGAATTACGATTGAAGAGTCCAACTTTTTCAGATCGTGGCTTATGAATCCTTACGCAAGCGAGATAAATCTCCCCTGAACAGCATCACGTCCTACCACGTGATCCGAAACGTGGACTTTGACGACTCCGGAAATTATACGTGCGCTCCGGAACTGTACGGCGCAGCCAGTACCATCGTTCAAATTTTGGATGGTAAGCAAAAACAAGGGATAGTACTTTTAGTAATTTAGGTATGCTAATGAAATGTTTCATTTGATAGGTGATGAAACACAAGAAGCAATAGCCAGTAATAAAGGAGGGAGCGGAGTCCATTCGAGAGTAGCATCATTAGTTGCTCTAGTAGCCGGCATCCTGAATCTATGCATATTTTACTGTCACCCGGACAAAGCAAGATGATGTTAATAGAACATTTCGATATCAAGGTTGTAAATAATTCAACGCATCCTAGGGTTAATTAAGTTTTGGAACTTTTCTTCTGTCTAATTAGGGTTTGAAAGAATGCATTGGAAATAATAAAAATTGCGACCTGGAGCCAAGACGTTGTCATTGGCTATTAATTAATGATCCGAAACAAATATATGCATACGCAAAGCATTGTAGCCTTGAGCTGTCATTGAATGGTCCATTGAATAATAAATTCAAGCACCAGATTCCCGCTTACCCGTCACATCGATGTCAACTCTTACCTAAGAATTTCGGTTACCAAATACTCCTCAACACAGTAGTTAGCCATGTTCCTCCTCTCCTCTTCTTGGTGCAACGTCTTTATTGGGACAAAGCCTGCTTCTCATCTTAAGTGTTATATGAGCACTTATCACAGTAGAACGAGTACAAATGAAATGGAGAGTCACCTCATTCGAGTCGACCTTCGTCACGTCGTCACTCTATTCGCAGAATAAGCAAGTAACTAATAGTTTTTCACAGAGAGTTTTCGGTACCTGGAACTTGGAACATAAAGCATTTTGTATTGTAATTCTAGTCTAGTATAATTTACACATAAACAACCATCTCTTGGAAGAATCCATGAAAATGATAACATCGACTATTTTTATCATTTTTCTTGTCTATCAATCATTGTAGTGCATAGCGGAAGCGGAGATACATAACAAAGAATGAAGATGGCAGATCTACTGTGCAGCGTCATTGCAAACATACATTTAAAAATAAAATAAATATTATAACGTCGACATCTCGTCCGCCGCTCCGTATGTGTAAACCATGTGAAACAAAAACGTTGGAATTGATGTTGCCAAGAAGGTTACCGTCACTCCGTTGATGGGAAGGAATTAAACCCGCATGTCTAGGCTCAAAAGCCGTTACACATTACTTGCTCTCTGGAATAAAGAATATGATGACCCCTTCCCCGATTGCATTTACCTAAATAACCTATTGTACGAGAAAACATAAATCATGAAAAGATTAAGGTACACCGGGGCAAGTTGAAACGGGTGGGGCAAGATGAAAAACGAAGTTTTGAAACAGATCTCAATACAATTTGGTAATTTATCCTTCGTTAAAAGATTGTTTGAATCAAAAACTATGCGTTATGACGATCAAACTATTTGTCATCATTAGTAAACATCATGTTAACCCGCTGTTTCATCTTGCCCCACCCGTTTCAACTTGCCCCGGTGTACCTTACGTTTGGTTTTGAAGTAATTTGATAATTGGAATAATCTCACCAAAACTTAGCGTTCTGACTTCACCTTACATCTCATCCGGGAACCACCGAGCATTATTTGGGCAGCAGAACTCCTCGGAACATCCAAGTTATCACAGCGTGTTTCAGGAAAGAGAGTAAAACAACAAGCAACATTGGTATTGCTGCAATCTGGATCTCCCAGTTGGTAGTTTGGTTCATCCGTTCTTTACGCCCATTGCAAACGTGTGTGCTTTTAACTTCCATTCCATATCTTACGGAAAACAGCACAGATACAGTGACCAACACAAAAAAAGATCCATCGTATAGTAATTACTGTTTCTAAGAAAAACTATCTGCAAATATGTATAATAATGTATAATAATTGAGACGTGCTGCGGCAAATATGAGACCGGATTCGGATTAAATGGCCCGAAATCCATCGAAGACACATAAGTTTGCTCTTGAGACAGACCAATAGTTAATTTTTGTTTCGATGTGTGTTTGATCAGCGGGGTAACATTTTTCGGCTTGACCGACCTCATAAAATGTCCAAACAAACATTTTTAATTGAATCAGTTTGCTGCTTACAAATAGTGTTTCGTAATCTGCTGTTATTTGGCTATTAAATACAAACATCTTAAAATTCCGCTTCAACAGTGCATCAGTTCAGAACTTCAGACGCACAAACCTCAAGAAGCAAGCTTCCAACAACAGTGCATTTTATTATTCTGTCCTTGCTCACTTGTAATAAGCTTAAAATAAGAAGATCGGGTGCACTGGTTATGTTTACGAGGAGATTTGTGCGCTCGAAATCGTGAGTAGCTGTGAGTAGGTGCCAAAGCCGGCCATTGTGGCGGCCATTTTGGGATTCTAACAAGTCTGTCCTTAAACGACATGGAATTCATGAAAATTGAATATCATAAACATTGAAATAAATCGGGTTTTCCTTAAGGCCGGACGGGACGGTGGTTGAATAGTCCGCCATTGCTCTGTTTTTAGTAAGATGCAAATCTCAACTTCTACTTCATATTATTGACTAGAAATTTGATCGTTCATTTGCTCATTGCGGTTCACAATCGATTAAAGTTTCAGCTACGTCAGTGCAGTGGAAATTGATATTTCCATCTTCAAAATCGCGAAGCAAATTGTTAGAAAGAGAGGTAAGATAGCAAAATTTACACGTCGTCCCGTGCGGCCTTAACTGTGTTTCGTAACGCAATGAGATGCATTGTCAAATTTTCATGCTTGGTATGAATCCTAGATACAATATAAGGTCAAAATCACTGTATAACTTCAATATGATATCCTAGAGTGGGATTTAATAAACGAAACCTCAATGAAAGTGCTCTTTTTCAGTAAAATACACTATTTATTCAAAGCAGAATATCAATTCCTTGAGCAATTGCCTACCTATAGGCGTTATTCGCGGATTAGATAATTTTAATCTTAAAATAACTCAAAAAGTACATAACTTGTTAGAATTTGGACAACATATTTGAAATCAAAGGCCCTAAATTTAGTAAGTATTTTAAACACAAACGAACATTGATCACTGACATGATCAATGTTACCCAAAATCTACAAAATCAAAAATTAGATTAAAAAGCCTTATTTAGCATGATTTAAAGTTTCACAATACTTTTTCGAATAGCTTAACACATACATCAGAGAACTAGTACTTGTTTTAAAAATTTTACAAATATAAAACATGTAACGCTTGCTTTAACAGGAGAACTATTCAAAAAAGATCGAGAATTCTGATCAATGTTACCCCGGATTACGGTACCTAATTTTTAAACAACTTTCCTAATCTTATCAAGAATTACAGTATTCTTCAAAAAACCATACATTTTTCAACACATAATACTAAAACAATGTAAAATATTTGATAGACACGAATGCCACATAGGGCCCATATAGCCGAGGCGGTAAACGCACGGGTATTCAGCATGACCATGCTGAGGGTGACGGGTTCGATTCCCGGTCGGTCCAGGATCTTTTCGTTAAGGAAATTTCCTTGACTTCCTTGGGCATAGAGTATCTTCATGCCTGCCACACGATATACACATGCAAAATGGTCATTGGCAGAGGAAGTTCTCAGTTAATAACTGTGGAAGTGCTCATAGAACACTAAGCTGAGAAGCAGGCTTCGTCCCAGTGAGGACGTTACGCCAAGAAGAGAAAGAGAGAATGCTACATAAGTGGTAGTATAAGTAAAATAGATGAAGTGCATTCATTGAAAGATATATTTTATAATTTTTAATGCAGTTTTTAATAGAAACTGTAATCACAATATGATAGATCTTTTTTTTGTGCCGGTACGTCCACGGCAGAGTGATTGAAGCCAAGAATCCGTCCAATACGGATTGTACTGCACAGACCGCACGTCGGCAGTTGCTTGGGGAATTGCTGATGTGGAATCTGGAGAAGGTTTTACATTTTCCACTCCAGCACAATCTTCAATAGTTCAATTTCTTTGAATTGTATCATAGCGGATTTTGAAAACCATCATATGCAAAAGTATCGTTTGGTTTAGTAGCCTGAGACCTGACCATAAATTTGCAATAGTCTACCGGTGTATCATCTATGCCTTGTAATTACCAAGAAATCAATTCTTTCTATTTTAACATCTATATTTATGAAATAAATTCCATTACTAGGATAAATACACTGAATGGAATATCCATATGAACATGGACATAAAACTCTGTTCTCTATAAGATTCTCATTTACGAAGCGAAAATCATTCTACTGAACGGTGCGCGATTTCTTCGGTTTCGAGACGGATTTTTTCTGATTATTTGTAGACTTAGGCTTGACACTTTTTCTGTTGCTCGCATTCTTACCGTTCTGGATCTTATTGGTCTCGATCGCACTCGGCACCTGAAGCTTACTGCTGCTGTTCAGCTTTCGGGTAAATCTTAGATCACTCAAGAAAAGTGCTTCGATGAGCACCTGATTGCACATGGGACAGTTCTTGTATTTGGCCATCGACGAACGGATGCACTCTCTGCAGAACGTGTGGCCACAATTGACGACCACGGGCTTGTCGAACACATCGGACAGACAAATGGGACATTCCGATTCCGCCAATGCGGTGAACATCGTGGAACCTGAGAAATCGACATTAAAATGAGGGTGGACAACCGACATAGAGAAGTCTCACTGTGGTTTACCTCGGTTTCGAAGATTGTACCGACAGTAGCTGATTGAATCTGAAGTCAGGTCAGAAGGCTCCGAGGATGATAGCAGTTTAATGTCCATCATCGATGCATTAGTAACCATGGTGAATTCGGTCAAATTAAAATCGAAATATTGAACAAAATTGCACTTTTATTTTGAAACGAAACAAAAACTTCACACAAAACGTCCTTCCCACAAAAACGCAACACGCAAAAACGGCTACGCTCAAAAATGTGTTCGGCCTGCACATTTTTAGTAAACATCCATGCCGCACATGACTGTGTTGGAAACACACATTTTTTAAAATTGCTCGTACGCTCACATGAGCATGTATTTTGCAATAGTTTCGACATGGCAAACTCACTGGGTTTATAAACCACCTTCAAATACCGAAAAATATTGATATTTTGCAAAAATGTGAGCGTACGAGCAATTTAAAAAAATGTGTGTTTCCAACACAGTCCTTGTGCGGCATGGGCGCTACTCAAAAATGAGAGCTTTTATTTTAGAGAGAAAATAAAGTGACGGCAGTTGATGATAAAAACAGTACCGCTGTAAACCTGTAGTGGTTGTTCGACACGCTTAATGATTTTCACGCAAACATATTACCGTTTTTATTTTTTTTTTTCGAAAAAGAACGGCAACGAATAAAAATTAAAGACGAACCGAACCACGATTCCAACACGCACATTTTTTCTAGATTGAGTTTAAATAAGGGCGAAAGTAACATGAGCGAGTTCATTTCATCGACTCTCTCTCTTCTTCAAACTAAAGTGACAAGATGCAAGTATGGATGCACTTTTTGGTCATAAATTTGGTTGCGATGCAATCTAACGTCTAAGTGTAAAAAAGTTCGATTGAATTTGCATCTTGTCACTTTAATTTGCAGAAGAGAAAGTCTCTCATGTTACTTTCGCCCTAATTTAACCTTCCGTAACTCCCGCCTTTGACTACCTGAGTGAGCACCACACTAATGCTGAGTACGAAAAGCAAGATTTTTTCAACGTGTTGTACAAAATACAACAGCGCGATCGCTCGAGGGTTAAACTTAATCTAGATTTATTTATATCGCACTTTTGAATGCTGTTCAGTCAAATTTTTAGAGCAAAACAATCTTGGACAACGACGAAATAAATATTTAACATATGCTTGTCTATGCCATGCGTTCATTTCATTCGTTTTACTTCATCGTCTCAGACTAAGTCCTCATCCAGCCAAGCTGACATTCAAATGTCATCGTTAGATTCTCTCTCGCTCGGTAGGCTCGGCATCCGCACAGCAGTTTACCGGTGTTCGGCAGGCAGACAACGGATACAATCATTCGAGTGCAGCGTGTGAAGAAAAGGTAGATGTAGAGAAGAACACCATGACGTCGAACAGAAAAGCTGATAAAAAATTGATTATATTCTTTACTCAATTAGGTAGTCATCATGTCCGATGAAGTTGCTAAAGCCCAGGCGGCTGATGCGACCGTAGAGGATACCATCTTTGGGAAAATCATTCGCAAGGAGATCCCGTGCAATTTCATCCACGAAGACGATCGGGTAATTAGAACGAGAAACATTCCGGAATGGCCTCCCCGTTGTATAATGTCATTGTTTGCTCTTTCAGTGTGTCGCCTTCCATGATATCAGCGCTCAGGCTCCGGTGCACTTTTTGGTGATACCTAAGAAACCGATCCCACAGCTATCGAAAGCGAATGAGGAAGATGAGGCATTGCTCGGTCATCTAATGTTGGTGGCCAAGAAGGTTGCAGCCGAACAAGGCCTCGGAGAAGGTTTCCGTATCGTGATCAACGACGGAAAGAATGGTGCCCAGTCCGTTTACCACTTGCATTTGCATGTCCTTGGCGGACGGCAGATGAAGTGGCCACCAGGTTAAGAGTGATTTATGTACCATTTTTGAAAATTTCGGATTAAATTCATACCGAATCTTTTAATAAATATGCTTTTCATTCAGCCATGCAAATTTCGTTAACTAATCAATCACAATTTTCCGATAATATCTATGCTATTGTCTCCGATGATGTCTGGGTGTAGAGGCTCGGTTGAGGTGCCGCACTGAATGTGCTGAATTGTCCGGGAAGCGATGGATTGTACGATCCGGCATACTTTCGACCAGTGTCCCTGCTATAATACTTACGTTCGATGACCTTGTCGAAAAACCGGGATAATTTGACAGAATCTGTAGTTCCAGCAGCTAGACTTCTGGCTTCATGAGAATTCAGACAGATTTCATCCGCACCGCATTGCTCTGCTATGCTTCCGGAAGTAGTTTTGTTGAGAATCTTATTCTTATGGTTCTCATCCAGCATGTCAAGCTTTGTCCCGATGACCAGTATTGGAATCTGAGAATTTTTAAACTAAAAATTATTTTTTATTACACACGTGCCGATTGCCGCCTTTTAACACAATTACCTGAGTTGACCCAAGAAACTGCTCCGGATCAATGTCGAGGGCATCTCCACCCTTGATAACGTCCTTCCCGTCCTTATTCAAAATCTCTATTAGCCAGCGCTGCAGATTCTCGTGACTCTTCTTGTTCGTCAGATCATGCACCAAGATAATGCCGTGTGTTGGAGTGTAGAACACTCCTCTGGTGTTTTTGTGACTGATCGATCCACCAACGTCCCACAGCTCTATGAAGAATGTATTCTGCGAAGGAGTGCCTTCCTTATACTCGTGAAGTTTCACTTCGACGGCACAGCCGACAGTCCATCCCGGTGAGGTCAATGGCTCATTATTTGCTATTAAATGTGTTAACGAAGTCTTTCCAACACCTGCAAAAATAAGAAATAACTCTTAATTGGTGTAAAGAAATTGAAGAAAGGCAATGTCGCAAAATATGGATATAAAAATGAAAATTACAGTATTCCATCTTAATTTGCACAAATTAATAAAACTTAATTTTACCAAATAATTAAAAAAATCAACTCCACCATGGATTGAGTCAAATAAATAATTCAGATAAAAATTTTGTTTCTATATTCAATATAAATAATTGATCATATTGAAAATTTACGAAAGATAACATCGTGGACAACTCTTATCCAACTCTTTATAATTATGCATTTAAATCCAGATGCATTACGAATCGAAGGAAAAGTAGATTCTTATGATACTGCAATTAGTTCTATAAAATAGAAATAACAATCGCATAAACAATAATTTGGATGTCTTTTTGCTTGTGGGTAAATTTCATTGCTGCACATTCACCAAAACTGGCAGCACTGGCATCCTACGGAGCCCAGGCGTATTTTCAACATGGCGCTGCGCTGTTGTGTTTGACATTTTGATCGCCGCCGATAAAAGTTGCTATTTTCTGCCGAATTAGTGATCCGTTCTGCCGCGAAAGACTGTCCCCGGAAGAATAACGTGGTGAATTACCGGAATCGCCTACAACTAGGACGCGAACTTTGTCGATCGCCGCCATAAAATCGGTTCAATTCCGGTCAGTGGATCCAACCTAGCTCCAGTGGAAGAAAAACAACACTGCTTCAAGTGAACGACGTCTTGCTGTCCGGTTCGGGGGAAGTCGGCGAGAGAGATAGCAACTTGTGGTGCTAGGAGCGTGCACGCGCGGGACTGCGACAGGCTGCTGTCAAACTTCAGTGTTGCTCTGGCGTTCGGCTTCGACGCGGTGGCGGTTTGTTGATCATCTCTCCGCGCTTCAAACGAGAGCGACAGGCAGGAATTCATTCGGCGGAGAGCATGAACGCATCACAGTTATGAACGCGATCTAACAGCAAAGAAATCCTGGTTCATTTATTAAGGGGTGAGTAACTTATATCGTCCTAGATTTTAAAAAAGAATAAAATAAAAAAAAAATACTATTTTCATGATTGAGTTGTTCAAGTCACAAAACAATTGTTTTTGCTCCACACCGCTTATTCGATTTGTAACTAAATTCTATGACTTATCACAAAACTTGAGCTGACCATAGACAGAACATATTATGCAACTATTAGTATAAGGCAGGTAGTTAATTCACGTTAAGCATGCTTAAAAAATGTTACAATTGGTTGCAGTTGTTCAATTAACATGCACAATATTAACAAAATAGAAGAGAAACAAATAGAAAATCTCTTTGGAATTAAAAACTTGCTTGAAATAAAACCGAACTGCACCAACAATAATTGTACTAATGCTAATTCGCTTATGTTTTCAGCATAGCGAAGCAGTCATCACTAAAACCGTATAGTTCTAGACATTGACTCAAATCCACACAAAATGGGCGATCAACGATACGTTACAGAAATTCCGAGTAGTTTAAAACAGCTCGCTAGATTCGTCGTTCGTGGATTTTACACCATCGAAGATGCGCTGGTGGTCGATATGCTAGTGCGCAACCCATGCATGAAGGAGGACGATATTTGCGAGCTGTTGAAGTTTGAACGTAAAATGTTACGAGCTCGAATAGCGGTGCTTAAAAACGACAAATTCCTGCAAGTACGGCTAAAAATGGAAACCGGTCCGGATGGAAAAGCGCAGAAAGTAAACTATTACTTCATAAACTACAAAACCTTCGTGAATGTTGTAAAATATAAGCTAGATCACATGCGCAAACGAATGGAAACCGAAGAGCGTGATGCAACCAGCCGAGCCAGTTTTAAGTGCCCTTCGTGTAAGAAAACTTTTACAGATCTGGAAGCGGATCAGCTGTTTGATTTCACAACCGGTGAGTTTAGATGTACATTTTGTGGAAGTACGGTAGAAGAGGATAGCTCTGCACTGCCAAAGAAGGACTCTCGTTTGTTGTTAGCCAAATTCAATGAGCAACTGCAGCCACTATATGACCTGTTGCGGCAAGTCGAAGATATCAAGCTGGCTCCAGAAATTTTGGAACCGGAACCAGTGGACATCGATACTATTCGAGGGTAAGATTTAGCGGTAACTGTATTGCTTCGTTATATTAATTAAGAAATATTCTTTATTTCAGTGTTACCAAGCCTACTAATAGACTTCCGACGGAACAATGGTCCGGCGAAGCAACGCGGTCCAGTGGATTCGCTGTGGAGGAAACACGAGTCGATGTTACAATTGGAGATTCTGACGCGGTAGAAACAACTACGCAAAGAAAGGATCGTCCGGTATGGATGACTGAGTCGACCGTCATCACCAACGACGTGGAAGACAACTCCGTGGAATCGATACTCGAGAAAGCTGCGTTTACTTCAACGCAACCATCGGCGGCGGCAACCAATACCAACGTTATCTCGTCTTCGCGTAGTCGTAAAGAAAACGACGATATTATGTCTGTTCTGTTACAACATGAGAAGCAAAGTTCACGAAGTACTACAAATGACGCTATACGTGGATTAGGTCTCAATAATGAGAATTCCAGCGATAGTAGCGATGACGAGAAAGATATCGATAATACAGAAGTGCCCACGGTGGAAATCATGGATACAGATTCTGACGATGACACGCCAACCGTGACGGTAGCAGGGCGACCGTATCCTGTAGATGAGATCAACGATACGCTAATAGCAGAAATGACACCACAGGAAAAGGAAACCTACATTCAGGTGTACCAAGATCACTTTAGTCATATGTACGATTAGATATTTTGAAAGTGAATACGAATAAAACAAAATGTTGAATTTATACAACTTTAAATATGGGTTGCTTCTTATTTACAAAACAGATAGGAATGTACCTTAACCCTCTACTTCCCATGGTTGCTCTAGAGCACCAACGATTTTCGACGAACTCGAGACAAACGGAATTAGATGCATATGATGCAATAGCTTTCAGAATATGATTGCAATCTCATTAGGTAAACCCAACTGTCATTTACTTGTTTCAATAGTGGAACTATTGATAAACAATCAAAATATTATTGATTTACAACTAAAATTTTTTTCGTTGATTTCGAAAAATTTGGCCAATTTGCAATAACTTTTGTTCCAGTACTTTCTTCGAGAACGCTTTCTTGGCATAGAAATCGTCGTTCAAAGTCGTGGGAAGGAAAGGGTTAAGTATAATCGAATCTTAAGGAAACTAATATTGCAATAATCCTATTCTGTAGCTTCGAGTCGATTCAAATGCAGAACATGTGTTAGGCCTCGCGTTAGGCAGTGCTTGAGAAAGGAATAACAGAAACTTAATATGACGGACATGCAGTTTTAGTCTAGTTCCATAGACACTCGCTGTACGAAATGAGACGGCTGAAATGGAAATGGCTATAAAGCTTCTAAACAAAATCCGCAGGTTTTGAGATTATTCGGGAAATTGCTTTTCGGTAAACTGGAGTTGAAACAACAGCATAATTTGCGAACATGTTCTATTTAGTTCATTTTAGAATTCACTCTCGCAGATGCAAATGAGTTGGATGAACGGATGAACATAAACAAAACATACGTCGTGCACGAAGGCGAAATAAGCTTAGGTTATTTAAATTTAGTGAAAATAAGCGAATTTGAGTAGTTTTTTCCACCATTTCTGTACAAAAAGATTGGCGATGTCAGAGGACATGTAAGTAATGTAGATATTTACTCATAAATGCTTGAATTTTGCCTAAAATATGTGATTGAATTTCCCCTTTGGTGATTTCAGAGCCGAGGGAGTGGACACTGGTGAGTACACCGAGACAGTGCGAGCTCTCTCATCCGGTCTTCTACAAATGTACGAACCAACACTGAATCAAGTCAAGAGCAATTTAAATGAGTTGTTGTAAGTATACTAAGTCTTTTATGTTTTATTGAAGTTATAGTAATTATTGTCTTTTTACTAACAAGGGAAAAGCAAGAGGAAATGCAGGTTGTGATTGCAAATGAAAAGCTTGCTTACTCTACCCAAGAAGTCCAACAAATCAGCGAAATGGTAAGTTGTACTGGAGTATAGACAAAATCATCAAACTTAGCGGATTTGTTTAAAAACCTGATTTAATCTACCTATGGTTAACAGAACCTTTCTTAAACTTATTAAAATTATTGTTGTATTATTCGTATGTATTTAACATATTCATTTTGTGTGATTGTGCCTTTTGCTAATTATAGCGCATTTAGTTCACCACTGGACTATCGCACTAGTTTTCAAGACTCCGAAAACGTAAATAAAAGTGCGCGATTGCACCAAATCCACTCGGTTTCCCTTTCAAAATCAGCTCCTATGTGTCCATTTTGACCATGGTGCTTCTAATTTGGCCACTCCAATAAGAAATACAAGCAATTGGCCAAAATACAGGGAATAGACAAAATGATCGGGACAGGCAAAATTTTTAATTTTTTAAAAAATGTTCAACTAGCTGTAACTTTTCGAAACATGCATCAAATGTTCTTGAATTTTCATTTTAAACTGATCAACTAGTTGTGTATCAGTGGACAAAATTTCGAAAAGATCGGGCTATTAAAATTCTTTACACGAAAGAAAATTATAACGATTAGATTTTTTCCTAATAAAACACCAAATTTTCTAAAACTTCAACATCGTTTCAAAATTTAAGATGCTAATTATAGTTCATTTAAATTCCCTCTAATTATTTTGAGTATAAATCTGTTTTGAACGAAAGTAACAACATAGCCGACAGTCAATTGGAAAAGTAATGGGATGCATATTAAAAATAGACCAATTTACAGAAAAAAAATCATAAAATAAATGAAATCGCTATAACTTTTTCTCTTGGCAATAGTTTAAACTTGTGTCAAACGTCATAAAGTCATAAATGGTCAAAATCTCATTGCATTCGGTTCATTGAATCCGGAGATATAACAGCTCAAAGTTGGTCATCGGATAATTATACCTTTTTCAAGAATCTTTATAACTTCGTGCAGAATAGCTTGCCAAATTTTGACCACTGATACACAATTAATTGATAAATTTACAGTGAAAATTTGAGAATATTTGATGCACTTTTCGATAAGTTACAACTAGTTGAACATTTTTTGGAAAGTGAAAATTTTGCCTGTCCCGATCATTTTGTCTATCCCCTGTAGAAACCAAAGAAAGGAATATGGCCAAAACTGATGTGGTGCTTCTATTTTGGGGAGTGATTATTTCAATCACTGGAAAACCAAAATGTTTGCCCGGTTCTTGCATTTTTTTCCACAATATATAGATTGATGTAGACGTAAAAACTTGAAGCATTTGAAGGCTAAGTATGTTCAATTGACCTGTTATTTGTTTATGGAAAAATACCACTTGTTTTGGTGGGATTCAACCCCACGACTCCGTATCGCTTATCCGGCGCTTCAACCAACTAAGCCACAGAACAAGTTACGGTTCCGTGGAAAAGAAGTGGTCGGTGACGAAGTATGTGTCTATTGAAGACTTTTGATGGGGAAGGAACAGTAGCTCCATACAAATTTTCAAAAATTTGTAGATATGGACAAAAGTCTACGAGGAGGGAGGGGTCTGAGGTGACGAACATTTGGTCTACATGGATTATGATCGACCTCTATAGCGCCCAAAGATCTACCCTCTTAAGAATCTATTCCCTGGTTTAAAAATCTCCTTAGTTTGTTTTGACAAAATAAAACCAGGCATTCTTATAACATATCCAAAGTTCCACCTAAAACAACTTCGGGACGTCCGCTGATTTTTTTTTCCTATGATATCAAAATAACAGAATAATTTCAAAACATGTTAATTAAGCTCTGTTTTTTTTTTTTCTATTTAAGATCAACAAGGCAAAAGTATACAGAGAAAAGGCTGTTCGGATTAAGAATCAAATGCATCAAATACACCAAAGAACTAAAAGCTTACGAGTGAGTATGGTTGTTGTTTATTTTGAGGCATACATTTACATTACGTTTCATTTTTTAAAGGCAAAGGCACTCGACATTCAAGAACTAAAAGTTAACCAATGTGCATCAAAATTGCAACAGTTACACTATGAAGAATCTCTGGTGGCAGGCAGTAAAAAAGTTCAAAATCGAAAATCTTAGCACCAACACCAGTCTTTGACGGGAACAGGTTTCGGACAACACGAATAATCAAACACACGTGTACCAGTTGAGGCTTTTGGCCATTGTTGAAAGAAAACATAACTTACAAGCATTCACCTATCTAAACAATAAAATTATCAAGAAAATAAGTATAATAGTACACTATTTAAAAGCCTTTAGGCCTTTGTCATTCAACGAAAACAGATATCCTTAGGACAAATGTAATATTTTAATCACGGTTGATTGTAGTAACAGTTTACACATATATTTAAGACATGTGCTTTTTCATATCAATAAAATCATCTATGGAACTACTTATTGCGACGAGTTTTAATTAAGTGTCTTCTGTGCCTATTTGTCCAATTGTGGTACAATTGGCTGATCGTCTTCCAGCTGGTGCATAGCGTTCTCCGGCGTAGTGTATGCTATATTAGTATCTGAAATGAAAACATAATTAGGCTCTTGTTCGCTGATGAAAGGCGGCGATTATCACATGCAAGAATTTCGTGCAGCATTCTGTTCTAGAAAATCGTGATTGTCCTATATGAATACGGTGCTTTTCTTTTTGAGAAAAGGCCAAACATCATAAAGCCAATCATTTCGCCCTTTTATTTCGTTCATATACGGGATATATGCACGACAAAATTTAAGTTTTCTTAGAACAACGTATGTACTGCAGATTTTGATCGATATCTATTCTATGTCTATTAATTTCATATAGGACTATCACGTAAACCAATTCGAGCAAAAAGAGGGCAGGACATCGATCACTAATTTGATTTGAAAATATATCTTAAATAATCTGTCGTGCGGTCATGCAATAATTTGGATTCTCTACAGGCAAGCCAACGGTATTTAAAAAAAAAATGCTTACACTTTATCTGGCACGAGCATCATCTCAGTTAGTCCAGTCACTAAAACACGACAGTCCCACGCGGTTTATCAATCACACATTGTATGTCCCTATAGACCACCGGCTACTAAGTTGCGACTATCTACGATAGTATCGTGTAGCCTTGTTTGCGGAATGCAATCTTTATAGCTTAGTCACCGTCTGGTATGGAGAATAAGATAGCAACAAGTGATGTAGCCCTACAGATTGAAGATTGAGTGCTTCGGTGGCTTGTGAATGGATGGTTCGAATCAGTCATACAGAACGTTTCAGAGGGAAATCATTCTTTGGAAAATCGTTTTCAACGCGAAGGTGAGTATGCGGTTTTGAAATGGATAAACTAAACTTAGGTATTGAATACCATCGAGTTGTACTATATTATCGAGTAAGCACTTTTGAATATCACATCCCTTCGATCTGTTTTCAATGTGCCTCATTTTAGTGTGTGGAACTATTTTGGCAAGAGCAAGGATGGGAACACTCACTTGCAAAGAGTTACACTCATTTGCTATTCTCAGCTCAGAAGCTTGCTACCAAGGAACAATGTATGGAGAACTTTCACCTTTTGGTTTTGTTTTAAAGTTTTCCGAATGAAGTGAGAAGGTCCCACACGCATATTGAAGTATAGTGAGGGAACTGTGAAGACTACTCTTCACTAGGTGAATGTAAATTACACTCACTTCGTGGAGTGTCGCTTTCATAGCTCTGGCTTCGGCAAACTTTTAGATAAAACTGCAAGGTAAAAGTCCTCCATACACTACTGTTTTTTGATAACATGCTTCTGAGTTGAGAAAATAGCAAATGAGTATAACTCTTTGCAAGTGAGTCTTCCCATCCCTGGGCAAGAGCCCTATTTTGAGCAGCTTCTGCTCAGTCTATTTATATATCAATCGACCTCGATACGTACAGTATCTAGCCGTAAAAAAAATACAATTCAATAGATATGAAATTGACTGAGCTATAACAGAAATTGCCCAAAATAATGGTCTCGCACCCTCTTCTGAATCTGCATGCCAAGCTGGATTCAAATCGTACTCGCATAATTACCCGGAAACTGATTCAAAATCAATCAAATTTAAAGTTTGTATAGGAGCGACTTCTTGGATCACCCCTTGACGATTTTTAAGCTCGACAAGTCTTTTAACCCTTTATAAGGCAGTGGCAACTATATTGCCACCTACTGTTTGTATTTTTTTTTCTGTTTTATAACAATTTATTTCGAACTTTTTTTTGGTTTACGCAAAATTAGGATTACTAACAACGCCTGGTATTTTTTTGGAACTATACAAAGCTTTAACAACAATTTAGGAGCCATTTGTAGTCTCAAAAATGGCTAAATTTGATCGCGTGAAGAAAATTAGCTCAAACTTATTGTAAAATTTTATATTTGGTAAATTGAAACAATCAAATTCTGGGTTGACATGAGCTTAACTACACAGTTTATATTATGACATAAGCCCCAATCCACTCTAAAATCTCTTTTCCGGCTTTTTGTCGAAGTCAAAAGAAGAAAAGTACCCTAATCGGGCAGTGGCAAGAATATTGCCACCAACGCTGGTGGCCTAAACGGGCAGTGGCAACTATATTGCCACCTCAAAAGCTCATTTTTGGGGTAAACGGGCAGTGGCAACTATATTGCCACGAGCGTTTTTGGCCTAAACGGGCAGTGGCAACTATATTGCCACCTAGATTTTTGAGAGTTTCTTTCAAACAAAAATTGTTTTGTACATGTAATCATGTATATAATCATTTCCATAATAGTATGCGTTGACAACTCTTCCAGTTTTCTCGGCCTTATAAAGGGTTAAACAGTTGTCAAAAGATGAAATCGAACACGATGGCACTAAATTACTCAAAAGTGCGATCTTTTCTATCAACGGCATGGTTGCGTGCAACAAGCCAATTAAACGCAATAGCTTTTTTACCCAACCTAAAGATAAATTAGATTCTATTCTCTCAAATTCTAGTAACTGTGGTTGATAGTTAAGTTAAATTGAGCATTCCCATCCTTTTTTTTTACCAAAATATATGGTTTTTACAGCTATCATCATTTCAGATGAGGGTGTACTAGTAAAAAATAAATTTATGCCGATTCAGGTCACAACAGGTTGAATGATGCACTACGGCTAAAACACCCAACTGGCCAAAACTGACGCTTCTACCTTATTTCTAATTATTAATGTAAGCTTATGCCACTAACTGGTAGAGTTGGCTTTTCTCTATCTGTTATTGAAAAAAGTTTTCATGAAATATTATAAATACGTTCACATAATTGGAACAATCAATCGATGAGATATACCGCAACTTCGTAAGTGGCCAAAATAGATTCGATGCCCAAAAGTAGCCCACACCATTCGACTATGTAATTCATGCTAACATGGTGGAAGACAATGGGGATTAGCCCAGGGTAGCCTGTTGATGAAATAAATTAGCCCAGGGTGATTAAAAATTTCATCTCAAAGTAACAGACGTTATTCTTTACTCCCCAACAAACATTTTTGCTGTACAAGAGTGGATTTAACTTTTCTTAAGCAAACTTTAGCTTAACAAACTGTTATTCTGCTAGTTCTGTTACTTGGGTAGCTCTCGATCAAATACGTTTCTAACGACCGATTCAAATATTCGGTACTTAGTGGTTGTTCAACCAAGAACAGCATTAATATTGTCGTCGCGGTTGAAACCCGAAGTTTCCCCACACCCAACAATCGAATTTTCTCAAAATCCATACGTGAAACCTAACGTCGGACGTAGTGCGCTGGACAGCGGACCTGGCCCTCTATCCAGCGCACTGTGCCCGACGTACGTCCGACACACGGTTTAGGAGAAAAATAGATTTTCGCGTGTCAAAAATTCCGATTTTCAACTGCACGAACAATAGCATTCGACGCTACTTTTTTCTGGCTATGATCATAACTGTAATATATTATAGATGTTACGTCTGTTTCTCTGTGGTAGGGTTACTTTGTCAATCAACGGTCTAGATCTTTATCGTCCGACAAGTTTGCAACAGCCATAAATATGGAGCAACTTTTATCAGTCTAAAGATGACGTACAATAGAAGCGACAACGTAGAGCAATGCAAGAATAGCTTGGATGGATTGGAGCTTCCCAAATTGATGAGAACGGGTTTCCCGGGAGATGATGATAGAAACAGCAGACGGTGAGTGATAAGAAGATGCGTTTTCTTGTTAGGCATTTAAAATGTCACTAGTCACTGTTGTCATGCGACGAGACGATTTCAACAGTCGTAGTGCAATTTTCACGAACTCCGACCAATTTGTTTGCCCCGCGGATGGCGTGGTCTTATCGAATGAACGCTGTAGATTTCTAGATTTACGGCCCTGTCGAAGCGATAAACTCGCTGATTTTTAACATAGCTTTGTCTATGATCTAAGCTTCGGATATCTTGGTGCAATTCCCGGTCGGTCTTAGGAACTTTTAAGAAATTACGAGAAAAGAGCTATGGCTTATGCCTAGTATCAGAACATGGTTTTACGACGAAACTAATGAGGCTAACACGCAACTCTGTATGCATCAAATTCAAGTGTTCGAATCGTAGACGAAGTGTCTACCTCAAGAGGTCAGGACTGCAGATAGAGACAGAAGAAGGCCTAGTGGTGTTAGGTTATTGAAGGTTATTGAAGAGTATCTATCTCGAAACTTCTGCGACGTGTGACAATGACGATTCTTTTAAAGTGAAACAGCTGTGAATGAAGTATTTTACAAACCGCGTAACCAGCTAAGGTTTCGCAATTTGCAAACGCAAACGGAAATCGTTCTGTATAAAACACTGATTTTCCCGCTAGCTTTGTACGATCATGTGGAGCTCATGAGCTTAAAATGCTGGCGATAATTCTCGGTGGGATATGTACTACACGGTAAAAATTCTGCACGCTAGATGTAAGGGAAAAATCCCTTAACTATTCAATGTCGTAATCAACATGATCAGAAGTGCTTTTCCTTTGAGATCGCAATGCTGTCAGTGTTGATTTGAGGACCAAAACAAACCCACCAGAGAAATCAACAGAAAATCCCTTCGATTTGCACTACTGTAAAAATCAATACGATCTAAAGTGAAAAGTTGTTGATTTGGTAATGACTGTTTTGGGCATGAAAGTAAATATAGATGACAGGCGGTAGAAAGTGCTTCGCTTCGATTTGCACCTCTCTAACAGATGCGAAGCAGTGTAGTGGTAAAATAGTTGATCGCGACTCTAAAGGTCCTGGTATCGAATCTGGGTGCGGCTGTACACATTTTTTTTAGTTTTAGTTTTGAAATCAAAACATTGTCAACAACGAATTGATGTGAAGTTACATTAAAATTGAAGAGGCATTGGATGTTCTTTGTCAAATGATATGTAATTGATAACAAACTGATTGAACAGTAGTGCGAATTCAAGTGCCAATCAGTTTATATCACAGTGCAGATTTTTTACCGTGTAGGTAGTAATGGATTGTGGCGCTGAGGCATGGTGAACCATGATAGGTCACGTCAATCCTAAACGTTCAGTTGCATTTGGAATTGTTTGTGATTATTTTCTATAATTATGTCTCACATTATTATGTTTTGTTTTACATTTATGAATGGAATCGAAAAAATGAGTACTTTATTTGATAGACTAAATGCGTTCAATTTTACATACTGAATATGGTTATACTTCAGTCTACAATAAGTGGAGTTATAGTCTAGTAAAACATAGTTTTGTTTTTCAAATAAGGTATAACAAGTACAGTTATTTTAACCAGGTAAAACACAACCTTGTGTAAATCAACGTAATTGGCAATGCGACCCCTTTCGCTTTGAACATCATTCTGTTTTGCTCACAATGTGTGATTGTTTCCCTATATCTTCACTGCTCGGACTATCGAGTTCCTCCTGCACTGTTGCTTGGGACAAAATGGAATTGTTTTTGCTAATAATACAGTCAACTTCGACACCATTGTTGGTGGTACCGTTCGTTGCTGGTTGGTTCAACATGGAATCACTGACAATTTTTTCGTCAACTTTCTTACCCCTGGATCCTAGTTTTTCCATCACAAACTGAATGATGACGTGTACAAAGAATAGAACCAATGCGCCAATTCCAAACCATCGGAACGTCGCACTGCCGCCAACTTTGAAGAACAAATTTCCGGCTAGCAAACTGCCCAATGAAACTCCTACTCCTTCGAAAACGGCGCCGACCAAACCCTGTAATTCAAAATCAAATGGATTGATTAACATATTCAGGAGCATTTTAAAACATAACCGGCCTTACCTGCATGGTAGCTTCCGTGCCTGGAGGAGCAACAATGCTAGCATATGATGCCATTGTGGCGTAAAACAATCCAAAAGTAATTCCATTCATGAATTCGATTGGAATGACCCACCATGGATCGACCAGTAAAGAGTACAGCAAAAACCGCACTCCAAACCCTAGCAGAACCAAACTCATGGCGTGAATGTGCCCAATCTTTTTGAGAATCCACCCGGATAGGAAGAAGAACGGTAATTCTCCACCGAAACACTGAATCGACATGACGATTCCTTCGAGAGTTTTGATCCAAGTCGCATGGCCGCATCTGAAAAGAAGTTAAAACTCAATTCTGATCGCAGATTTCCAGTGCTAATTTCACGAACCCTTCCTGCAGACTGGCCAGATCCTCCAGATGCCAGAACAAAAAGTTCCAAATCAGCGCCGTACCAAGACCAACCAGTACGCACCAGCAGAAGTATATCACTATTTTAAATGAGACAAAAATTTGGCCAACATCTCGCAGAATGTTAGTCGACAGTCTTGTTTGAGTATGCTGAAAATATGAAAAAAAATTAAAACCGTATTCTTCACAAACTACTACTATGAATACCTACTTACCTTCAGTTTGGATGAAACAAGTATGTCTACTCCAATAA
>NW_026917278.1:0-25000 GCF_035046485.1 Aedes albopictus
TCGCTTGCACATTTTTGCGGTTTAGCTCATACTCAACACTAGACTTTCCTTAAATAACGTATAATGTACGTACGAAGAGCTCAATTAGTCAATTCAGCACTAGTTGCTAACTTGCAAACAACCACTTAGTGGTATTCTTCGGGGCACATTAAGCGGAACCAACACAGTTGAATAAATAACAGTATTTATCAGAATCGAGTGAGACTGGGGAGAATATCCGGAAGAATAATTTTGATGACTTTGTTTGAAACAATTGATTGGATTAAACTTTGCTTCCGAATCGAACGACAGCTTGCATTTCTCAAATTTAAATAGTTTTAAATCATTACTGTTTTGTTTGAAAATTAATATTGTTGATGTAAAATGATGTTAGCTAAAAAGTACCTAGGTAATTATCTGTGCCGCTACCACACTTTTGGTCAGTGGTGTAGATAAGAATTAGGGTGTCCCAAATTACACGTTATCAAAAAGTTTCGAGGTTCACTATTCAAACGATGCCAAGGACTAGTTTAAGATTCTCGGTAACTTTAAAAAAAACTACGGTTATTCAGATGTAATTTTTGAAAAATTACAATACCGAATGAATTTTTGTGAGGCTTGGCATGTTCTCTTCTTATTTTTTTTTTACCAGAATACTCGGGCCCAAACTACTTGATGAAAAAAAGTAGCGACATGTTTAGCGCATAAACATTTAGATGCGATTTTAATTCGCTATTTCAAATCAGAAGCAATATTGTTCAGTTGGCTCCTTTTTTATAATAAACGTCCCTAGTACCTATGACAAAATTCACTAAAATGTTTTTGAATTCACTAATAGTTATTCACTATAGAATGTAGGTACATTTTAGTTAAGTGAATTTATACAAAAAAAAAAACGGTACGATAAATTTGCAAGTACAAAATGTTACTACTTGTTTTCCCAAGTAATTTTGGACGTTGAAATGTTTGAAAGTTACCGTCATGCAAAAAATGTTTCTAACACTCTTAGCTATCATTTGCAGGGTGCAATTGCAATCTAGGTACACCCTACAAAAAATCAGTCTGACGGATTCAGAATACTTGTTTATATCTAAAAAAAAACAACCAATAACAAGAAATGGTTTAGAAGATACAAAAACTTTATAAAAATGAGAAATGTAGAGATCGCACGGCTTCGAATAAGTGTTTGATATTGCACAAGTAATTTATTGTTTCCATTCAAAGAGTATGGCTGATTAGGCTAACAAAAAAATATTAAAAAAGAAGGGAAACCTATTTTCACATTGTTCAAAACGAAACAATTTAAAACTACTTCAAATTACATCTTTAAGAAGTACTACAAATTACGCTAAACTAGTACATCTTCGGTTGTCGCTAATGTGGTCTCTGAGTTCCAGCAATTGAACAGAAATAATAAAAACACTTTCTCTTCTCGCCATTATTTCTAACAAAATTTCTTGGCTTTGTCGAAAATATAACTGTTTTCAGTAAAACAAAACTTCTCTTAAAATAAAATCACTGTTGTGAAAACAACGTAACATATCTCATATTCACACATACGGTCACTTTAAGGATCGCAAAAGAGCGAAAGAGCTGTTGGAAACTGTTCCGTTCTGCTTTTACCTACTGGAAATTGTTGTCGTGGTTCCTGCGAGCTTCCCAGGGCACTGCCGTATCGTTTCTGGCAATGGCCGAGGAGATAACGCTCGCAGTGTTGCCATGATCGCTGACATTGCTGCCACCGGTGTTACCTGCCGACGCTATGTCACTTGCCTTCGGACGGTCCGAATCCGTCTGATGGCAAGCAACGTCCTGCTGCTGTTATAGCCAGGGTGGTCGATTCATCGAGTTCATTGCATCGTAGGGCTTATGCATTCCGAGTGCATGGTGATAGGCGGCACCAGGCTGACCATACGCCCCGGGAGGTGGTCCATGGGCCCCTGGAGCACCCAAGGCGAGGCTTTGATTCAGCATCATTTGGGCTCGAATCTCCTCCTGGCGGATATATTGCTGATGTAGCGGTTCTAGTTGATTCATAAACTGATATGGTGCTCGGGAAGAAGGATGCGACAGGAACTGATGGTACGGGGAGGCTGCCGGTGGAGGTTGATGAGCAGCCGCAGCTGCTGCTGCAACTGCTGCCACTGCTGAGGCAGTGGACGCCGATGAATTGAGGGATTTATCAGTTGCTTCAGCTGATGCTGATCCGGCTGAGCCAGGTCCTCGGTGACTAGATGCAAGGTATGGATATGGATTCGGATTGCTGCGGAATTCATCCAGATAGGAAGAAGTTTCACTATACAAGCTGGAAGGAAGGCCAAGCCCTCCTGGTCCAGATCCAAAATTGAAGGCGCTTCCAGGGACAACGTTGGCCGTTTTCAGAGAAATGGCAGACGGTTCGGAGTTTCCTACGGAATTAGATCCAACATTACCAGGAGCATTGGAACCCGCCGGATTCGATTGACTACCTGACGTGGAGTTTGAGGATTGGCTGGTTTTGAGTCCGGGGTATGCTTGGAATCCTTGATGAGCCGCATCGGGTTGTGCTGGTTGGTGTTGATGTGCTTGTTGTTGCTGTTGCATTTGTTGTTGCATTACCTCTTGCGTATCTTTCTTTTTCCTGCTTCGTTTGGGCTTTGCAGGTTCCGCCGGAGCAGACGTATTCGATACTGTGGGAATATTCAATGGAACTTTTTGCCCTTGATTGAGTAAATCATTCCTTTGGTGGTAATTCGTTCCGTACGAGCTTGATTGATCTCGAGTTGCACTGTAGGCCATTGACGAATTGAACATCTGCTGAAGCGTTGATGTTGTCGCCACCGCTGCTGCAGAAGAAGCTCCCGATGGATGGTTTGGTAGATTTTTCCCAAACATATGGGCAGCTGGGGGAATACTCTTGTCATAGAATCCTGATGAACCATCACCCTGGTACAACGATGAAAGTGAAGCCAAATTTCGCAATGCCGGATCCATCAACGAAGAAGTCGTAGAACCGCTGAACGATTTGTATCCGGAGCTGAGATCCATATTTCCCTGTTGTTGTTGCTGTGGAGCATTACCGGTTGACCTTTGTTCGTACGTTCCGGTAGAAACGTTTCCACGAATGTTCCCCGCTGCAATCAGATCGCTTTGATTGCTTTTTGTTGACTGCTGATGAGATTGCTGCTGCGGCTGTTGGTGTGTTTGCTGTTGCATATTGTAAGCATTTGCACCACTCATGTCATGAGCCTTATTGGGATTGGCTTGCATCTGATCATATCCAGTTGTGCTTCCAGTGTATCCCATCTTAGTAAGATCTTGGTGTTGTGGTTGACTTGGTCCACTGGCCGAACCCCCACCGCCACCGGTACCGTGGAATCCACGAGGAAATGTCATCGTAGCCGCTCGATTGAACATATCAAAAGCCTTGGATTTGGAAATCGAGATATCCATTGGATTTCCATATGCTCCCATGGCTCCCATAAGCTCAAACATTTGCTGCTGCTTAGTAAGCTCTTTCTCCTTGGTCGACGCATCCGCACCAGCTGGTTTATTTCCCATATTCATGGGAATGTCTTGCTGTTGCTGAGGTTGGTTCTTATGGCTACTGGCACTGCTTTCGTTACTGCCACTGTTGTAGCCCAAATTGATCAGTTCAGGTACTTTGGTCGCCGAGTTTTTGCCAACATCCTGAGGATTCTGTCCAATGGGATCATAAGCAGCTTGCCTGCCATAGCTGGATGCGTAGGGATTGTTGCTGAGAAGATTGCTCAAATGGCTATGATGCTGTTGTTGCTGTTGCTGCTGCGGTTGACTGGGTTGTGAATGAGCTGGAGTTAGGTTACTCAAAGTTGGAGTTTGTAACTGTTGTTGATTCTGCTGTTGGCAAGATGGAGGTGTTTGATGGTGTTGCTGTGGTTGTTGCTGCTGGTTATGTAACTGTGGTTGAAGGTGTTGAACGTTGTGATGTGCTGGCTGAGGCTTCTGTTGCTGCTGTTGTTGAGTCGCCTGCTGCTGTTGCTGCTGCTGATGGTGGTGCATGTGGGCTGGAGGAGCAGGGACATTCGAACCAATTGCCATGGAGTTGTCTGGCGGAGCGCCGTACTGGTTGTAGTTTTGCTGCTGATTCCACGAAGTTTGAGTATTCAATTGAGGTGGAATTTGCGATGGTTGTTGCTGCTGAATAGGCAACTGAGATCCTGTATTTTGAACTTGCTGCTGCTGTTGCTGCTGCGGTGACGTTTGTTGTGGTTGTTGTTGTTGTTGCGACAGGCTGTTTATAGGCGATTCTGGAAGTGCGACGCCTGCCGCTGCCGCAGCTTGCTGGGGAGTGATGATAGGAGGTGCTAGTTTCAAGCTGTTGTTGGTAGTACCTTGCGGCAGCGCTGGAAGACTTGATTGCGGAGGTTTTGGAGACATGGGCTGGAAGGGAGACAGCTGTCCTTGGGAGTAAGGCGAGTTTGGATCTTGCTGGGAATACGGCGAACTATGGTTCGATTGCGAGAACGGCGAATTAGGACTTTGGTGAATGGGAGTATTTGGTTTCGAACTATGCTGTTGTTGTTGTGGTTGAGGTGGCTGTTGCTGTGGATTGGGTTGCTTCTGCACTTGTTGTGATGGCTGACTTTGAGATGGGTGTTGAGGTGTTTGGTAAGGCGACGACGGCGACGGATTGAAAGGCGAATGACCACTGACGGATTGAGCTGGGCTTTGTTGTACTGAAGATTGAGGTGCTATTGAATTGGTGCTATATGGGGACAGTGGTCCAGAGGACGCTGGCGATGCGATTGATTGCTGCTGCTGCTGATTGTAATTCTGATTTGGCTGTTGCTGCTGCTGATAGGGTGAATTCGGCTGCTGCTGGTAAGGTGACGACTGCTGATTGTGATAAGGAGAATTTGGATTTGTACTGGGACTCATAGATGAATTGTAGTCTGACTCCTGGGAAGCAGGTTGTTTGTATTGGTCGAAAGTTTTGAAATTTTCTGCGTTCGTATTACTAGTACTGGGATTAGCATTTCCGCCGTACGAGTAATTTCCGTAGAGATTGTTGCCTGTCATTCCAGTGTTGGAACTGTACAGATGTTGTGAGTATTGCGGATAAGGTGATGGTAAATCTCTTGGACTGCAACTTTTTTCCGGACTACTCTTTGTAGTTGTATCTTGATAGAACCCAACTTTAATAGCACCATTCAAAGGATAAGGACTTTTCTGTGTTTCGTCCAGTTTTGGTGACGTCATAATAGGTGATGCTCCCATCGGACTGGGATAAGGTGCCGGATAAACACCGATTCGTTCGTCAATGCCAATCCGAGGGCTATCCGGATCTTGACTGAACGAAGATCTTTCCGACACCGTGCTGCCAGTACTGGCTTTTCTCTGCCTAGGAGCCGGTAATGAAGGATAACTTGGGCTTTCCAAACTGGGTACCAATGGTACACTCAATCCTGATTCAGAAGGTGATGTGCCTTCGCCACCCTTTCCGCTTTCAGACGGGGAGTTCTTGCTTGTGCTGTCATCCCCTTCGTCCGATTTCTTTGGCTTTTTGGGTGCTCCAAATGCCTTGAACCACGCACTCAAGTTTGGGGTTGCTGATGGCTTGCCCGATTTCGTCACAGCTTTGATGACCTTCTCCGGTGATTCAACCACCTTAGTTGGATCTGTTTTGGCCAGCTCCGCTTTAGCCGCTTTGATATCATCATGAATTAGCAGCTTATTTGCATTATCACTATCGTCCTTTGTCGGGCTGATCAATAATTTCTCGCCATCACTTTCCTTTTTATCCACCGTGCTCTCCGCCACATCTGCTACATTCTCTTTTCTTTCGTCGGCAAAGTTATGCTGCTGCCCCAACCCGAAACCTTCAGTATCCAAAACGGTACCCAAGCTCAGCTTTGGCTTCGACTCGTCGGTTTTAACAATCAGTGAGTTTTTCACCTCTTTGAGTTTGTTCGTCGAACCGCCCAATGGAAACATCTCTTCTGGTTTATTGAGATTCTGCATGGATGTTAATAAATTTCCTTTCGATTTTCCGGGCTGCAAACGGTCAATCGTTCGGTGCACCGTCTCTCGCTTTCGGGAACTCAACTGACTCAGTTTTTCCTTCAGTGTCTTTCGCTTAGGTTCTTTCGGTTCTTTCTTCTGCGAATGGGGCGGAATGATTGGTGGTGGGCCAAGATGAGGACGATCCGGTGGTGTTACCGCAGATACTGGAACCGAAGCTGTGTTGGTTACTGTCGGCTGTGTAGGATGCGGCTTCGCAACTGGATGCGACGCAGGGGATATGTTGACGTTATTGGCGGGTTCTTTGAGGGCATTGGTATCGTACAGAAGCTCCTTGGAAGATTTCATCTTAGAAGTTTCTTTTGCTACTAAACCAGAAGCCGGCATCATCGGTTTTGGAGATGTTGGTAGCGGAGGAATTGGTGCAGGAAGAGGGGTCAGAGACGGTGAAGCTATTGCCTGAGCTATGGGAATAATAGGTGGCGTTTCTGGTTCTTCCTCGGGCAGCTGGGAAAGTGGTATGGGCTTGCGGAAGTCCGCAGCATCAATTTTGGCAGTCACCGCATCGAGATCATCCATAATGTAGCGCGAAGGCGAATTACTTGCTGAGCTGTACTCTGAAAACCGAGGCGTATTTTCCAACCACTTGTTGATGTCCTTTAGAGTTTGCTCGGTCTCTAGCTCCAGCGCTTCCATGTTTGCACCGGAAGCTTTGGGCTGTTTGGTTGTCGTGACAGTGCTGGGCTTCACCGACGTGTTATTTTGAGAAGTTTTACTAGACTTTGATGGTTGCTTTTTACATGAATCTGGCTTGACTTTCGGAGGTTTAGGTACCTTCTCTGTTGGTGATGCCATTGGAGTTGGAACTTTGACTGCCGGAATTTCTGTCGGCGAATCGTCGATAAAATCGTACTCATCGCTGGGATCAATCTTCCTTTCAGATTCTCGTTTTTCTGTTTTATCTTCCATGTAAGAAAGTCTAGGCTTCTCAATTATGGGTAGTGGCTCAATTGATTCTTTGACGTCCTCTGGTGGCAGAAAATCATCGTTATTTTCTATCGATTGAGCGCCCTTCCTTTTGCTCTTACCTGTTTCTTTGGTTTTTGCAGGTTTTTCACTTTCCTCTGTAACCTTTGGCTGCTTGCTGGGGGTTGATGAGGCACTTGAACTGGTATTTTGTGTTTGATTAGGCTTCTGCTTCTTTCGACTTGTTTCCTGAGGTTTAGCTTTTTGTTTTGCGGGTTTTTCCTGTGTCACGACGGTTGCCGAGACGTTGGTTTGAGGTGTCGTTTTCTGCTGATTACGCCGTCGCTCTTTGATAAGATCATATTTGTTTCTGATGTCCGGTGTTAGCGGTCTAGCGGGAGCAGACTTTTCTTCGTCAAGATCTTGGTCGAAATCCATAGAATGATCCGACAACGATGAATATCCATCTCGGATTGAAGGCAACGGACTGGGAGATCTAGAAAAGCTTCGAGATGAGCTTCTATCTCTAGGAAGCGTCGTGTATTTGGAGAAATCTTTCGGTTGTTTCTTTGAGGCACTTTTGATTTCTTTTTCCATGGGATCCTTATTTTTGTTTTCTTTTATAACTTGTTCAACGTCCTCCTCTGCGTTGCTGGTTGAAACTACTGACGAGGTGTCAAAACTTTTAGTTTTAGATTTTTTGCTCTTTCCACTTTTGGTTTTTGATTTACATTTTTTGGGTTTCTCTTCACTTTTGTTCTTTGTTTTAGTTTTAGTAGCTTTCTGGTTATTTTTCCTGTGCTTCTTGTTCTTGTTATCGGATTTGGGGATTGGAATCTCAGCATTACTATCTCCGGAAGCATATCCCCCACTGTCGTTTCTAATCCGTTTTTCATCAATATCAGCAAACATGCTGAGATCTGTTTCTTTATCTCCCTCCGCCTCCATCGGAACATCCGCAATATCTTCATCACTCCGTGGCACTGCTTTCGTTTCCTGTACTTTTTTCTTACCACGCGGTTTTGCGGGAGAAGGTGTTCCAGAGTTTAAGGAAGTATCTACTTGTTTGGAAGTTTCCTTTACCGTTGTTGCTTGCTCAGTAGATCGTTCTCCCTTACGACCCTTTTTGCCATGTTTCTGTTTAATAGACTCCTTTCGTTTATTAGCTTTCTTCGGCGTCGAAGCTGGCACTGGACTAGGTGATCTTGACATGGGTGTTGCAGATCTTGCCCTCGATACTGACCGTGACCGCGGCGGAGATTTTTTACGCACTTTATTACCGATCTCATGTTTAGTCGAACTCTTGTCTTCTTTTGTAGATTTGAAGCTTTTCTTTTGTTCTTTAGTTTTTGGTTCCTTTTTCTTCGCCTTGGAGTTGGACTTCTTCCTGTTTTCCAGAGGAACTGGCGATGGAGCTCGCACTTCCTCCTCTTCTTCTTCACGTTCTGACCGATCTTTTAAGCTCTTGATGTCTTCCTCGTTAACTTCATTTTCTTCTTCCCCAACTTCGTCTTCATCGTCACTGTTGGGTTTGAACTTCTTGCTTTTCCCTTTGGCCGTTTTATCTTTCTCTTTTCTTTTCCGTTTGTGTCCTTTGCCGGTCCCACTCTTAACACTTTTCGACTCTTCTTCTACATTGGCTTTGCCCTTTTTAGCACTGCCACTGCTATGAGATTTGTCTTTGTCACTGATATCGCTGGATTCATGTTTTCCTTTTTTGTTGGTATGCTTCATCTTCCCTTCCTTCTTGTCACTTTTGGATTCTTTTGCGCTGCTTTTCTTAACGTCATTAGTTTTCTTGTTTACACTGTCACTTTTGTTTTCATTGGAAGATTTACTATTGTTAACACTGGTGCTGCTAACGGATGACTCATTGATATTTTTCCCTCCACTGTTTCCGAATTGTTTCTCCTTAAATATTGGATATTCAAGGGTTTGCTCTTCGTCCGAGGAATTTGAGTCAAAGTACTTCTTTTTCGCCTTTTCAAACGCCAACTGCAAGTTATTCACCATTTCGGTATATTCTATAGAGAAAATGCAAAAAATTAAATCATCACTACAATTAAAGCTCAAACGATCAAGGGCAACGCTTTCAATACTAACCGTTTGCTTGGCCATTATAAAGTCGACAATTGTTTACAATCAATTTGAAATCGTTCCGGAAGTCACCGAACGTCAAGTATTCACCATTGTCCAGCTTGTCTTCCATCTTCTGCAAATCCATGGGCCTGTACATCAGAAAAGTTCAACTTTATTTCGTGTGAAAATGTTACCAAATAGTAAACCTACCGTCTAATAATTGAATAGTACCGCGGGGCAATGTCCTCGTCGACCGGATCCATGAACGGCCACGCATCATCGTGGTTTTTGATGTACTCAAGTATCTTGTGCATACCAATCTGCAGAACCTCTTCGGTTTCAGTGAAACTAAACGACGAAATCAGAGTGGAGGTTGAGGTGGTAAAGAAACTGGTTCTGATTTTTTTTTAGTTTTGAGCAAACAAAAAGCATGTCGGTCCATTATTTTGTTCATTTTAGGGACAGGTATGGTGCGATGTCATTTATAATACATTTGTGAGTTGTGATGAATACCATTGTCCATGAAAGGATGATGAATACCATTGTCCAGGAGGTGTTCATATAGTACACATACATTTGATGAAGGGACGATTAATTGTACACAATCGTGCAGGTTTATGTCACCAGTTGGATGGGTTTGTGCATTCCGCCACGCGTGTAGGTTTGGTTTTGGTATGTACAGGGCAATGATAAGGAGAGAAAAGGGTTCATTTAGACTTAATTTATTCATCGAAGAAAAACTAAGCTGAGTTATGTGCGCATCAATTGTATTTTCAATTTTTATGATTTCTACTATAATGAATGAAACATGCATCTATGAATGTCAAAGGATCGTGATTTTCTACGTTTAATTATTTACGAATTGTAATATTAAGATAAGATTCCGTATAAACTATTACAAATACCTAAAACGAATCTGCAAATTCTAAAACATAATTCAAGCATAATCAAGATCGTCATCCGCGCGAGCGTCATAGCAAGTTGGGTATGGGTAAGTGTGGGCTTCGTGGCCGTGCGGTTAGCGGCGGCAGTCGTCTAGCCGTATCGTAAGCCAGGGAGTGTGGGTTCGATTCCCGCTCCAGTCGGTGGAAACTTTTCGTCAAACGAAAAATTCACCACTGGACCACTGGGTGTTCTGTGTTGTCCGTTGTCTAGTGTAAGTAATGTGTTCAGTCTGTGCAGCCTCTGGCTGAAGACGGTGTGAATTGTCTTTTTTTTTTTTTTAAAAAGACAGTCATTTCAAGAAAATATGTAGACAAAATCTATAATCGTTCTTGTGCTTCATAAACGCATACCTTCTTCTTCTGATTAATACTTGTCAATCAATAGTTTAGAATATGCGCCAGCGTATTTAAGCAGCATTTTCCCCAAAATAAATCAGGCCAAACATGTCTAAAGGTCCAATCTGCAGAAGAGAGGCTCTCTTTGCTTTCTCTCTCTTTCGTTAATATCTCAGCTGTTTATTTGTATTATGATTGTCTCCTTGCATTAAACGGTGGTCAAAACAACCGTCTTTTGATTTGTACTGCAAAAGTAGTTGAAAAATGTACCATTACATTGCAATAATTGAAAGAGAAAGTGAACAAAGAGAGCCTCTCAAATGCAGATAGGACCTATTGAAATGTTTGGCCTGAAATACTTACGAGGACCCCCAAAATGTATTGTGGTGTTCACAATAATGAAAATTACTTATTCACAAGTCTAAGGTGATCAACTAAAACTTACTATATGGACATTTTGAACTTCATTATGTAGAACATTCGCAGCATTCGATTGATTGTTTTTGAAATGAAGGTCCTTTTTTCGAACTTCCAAAGCTCGACCGTTATTCTAAAGCATTATTTCATGCGCAAATTTGTTAGCAATTTAGGGAGACTTTCAATTTCGCAAACCTCGGTTGGTTTGCCTAAAAAATAAGACTTAGTGTAGTAAATATTTTATTTAAACTTTTTTAAACTGTTGTTCGAAAGCTCTTGATTAATTTCTCTTTTATCGAAAAAAATGTGTAAAAACGAGGCATAATAATTATTTTAAATTTACGACGATTTGTACCAGATCTCAAAATTCTGTGACGCGGGACAACATATAACTAGCGAAACTAATTTGTGTATTCTAGGAAATTGATTTCACTGTTGCAAATGTCCTGGTGCAATCCATTAGAAAAAGAACCATAAAATGGGCTAATATATATGGCGATGGCACAAATGTCCCAACTGCAGGATAACGTGTTCTGGAACCGGCCTACTACTTATACCTATGCTGCCGTTCTAAGCATATCTGTACCATGTTCAAAAATGTGCAACTGAGAAAACTGCGATTAAAGTTAATAACGTATTTTTCTAATTGACCAATAACTACAGTACCACAACAGCACATGCAGCTGTATTTCTATTAAAATGGATTACATCTGAAGTGGAATCAGTGAAGTTGCCTTTTTTAACGCAAAAAAAAAACATTTCAATTTTGAATAAATAGTTCCCAGCGGGACAGTTATGCTGTGAAACACAACGCAAATTTGAAATTTCCACGCATACTTTTCGCAGTCTTTGACTGTATTTCGTTTAGTGGGACAGATATGCTTGGAAATGCAACAATGGGACAATATGGCTTGGTATTTATTTTCAAAATTTCAGAACAAACTGAGGACTTTTACAAGTTTACATGAAAATACACATACAATTATGCCGATAGGATGAAAAAAGTGAAAAATGATGAAAATCAACATGGGACAGATATGCTTAGAACGGCAGTATGGTAGGTAGAAAAAAGCGCCTCTGGTGGAAGGATCGCGGAAATCAAATGATATTTGAATTGATCGTTAAATGCATGGACCAAGCCGCTTTGAAGAGTGTAACGTCTGTTTGTCTATGCTTCCACCAACAAATATTTGCCGAATGCAGAGTAATTTTTTTCAAGTATTTTTATTTGAGAAGCACTGTTTAAATATATTCCAGACATTCTGAAGAAACCATTTTTTCCGGGAACTGCACGAGAATGTCATACGGAAGATCTTACAATAAATTCATACTGAAATTATTATATATATATATATTACAGTATAATATATATATATATATATTACAGGAACATAAGGCTTTCAGTATGCTTAGTGAAAATGTTGACGTAAACTCCGCCAAGAGTTTCAGCAAGAGTTTTTAAAATGCTCAAAAAAAATCTTTAAAACCAAACACATTCCCGTTTGAAGTGTAGTTACATGAATCATGAAAAGACAACATTTTAATTGGACACTAATGCCATCTCATCTGGTAAAGTGTATTTAATAAAATATAATAATAACATTTTATTGTCTCCAGTAACACAAAGCTTGATTTTCAATATTTTAAATATCTACTCTAGTTCAGGGAAATCATTTTTATAGAAATAACCAATCATTCTATGAAAACTACTAACGTGTCAAATGATAGTTTCAATCTATATTTTGTAAAAATGCAGAAATGAATCAAATACTTTACTGCCCATAACTGCATATTTGTAACATTTGCATATTTTGCCGGTATTGAGTTAATATCGGGGATCATCATCAAATCACAAGTAATTTCGACCACCTTAATAAAAAAATCAAGTTTGTTCTAGGATTTATGAAAAAAATACCAGTCATTTTGTCTCATTGACCAATGTGACCGCATAACAGTCACACTAGGAAAGAAGACTGACTTTAAAGCGTGACATCAATCATACTTAGGTCTGATTTATTTTTAGACAATACCCCCAGCATACAGGAAGTGCTGTAGAAAACTTTATTGCTATACGATAGATAACAAATTTATGGGAAATATTTATAAATTCGATTCATTTCCATACCATCTAAATTTGCTACTTTGGGTTCCATTTTTTCCATTGCCTACTTTTGTCGATTGTTACTGTTATGCGGTTATGGGCAGTTTATTTTTGCATTAAAACTAGCATTGGCCAAAATAGAAGCATTGCCGCAGTTTTTGCCATATGCTCAAGTTTGGTTTCTATTTTGGCCAATCACGTGTATTTCTTATGGGAGTGGCCAAATTAGAAGCACCCTGGCCAAAATAGACATACGGCAGCTGATTTTTTAAAGATTTTTTTTTCTACCAGTTTTTAATCAAAATTCATTGATTTACAGCTGTAATCATTAGGATCTACTAGTAAAAAATACATTTTTACCGATTTATATCGTAACAGGCTAAATTCCGCACTATGGCCAAAACTCCGGACTGGCCAAAACTGAAGCTTCTACCCTATTGAAAATAGTGATTTTATAGTGACTTACACGAAAATAGTGAACAAGTCACTAAATAGTGACTCGCTACCAGGCCTGCATAGGAGAACAAAGCTACAGCATGTTGGCATTTTGTATGGCTTTCACTGCTATTTTTATGAACACAGCAGTACGTGTGGGCCTTTGCAAGTATGGTGTAAGGCTGCGTTCAATCATTACGTAACGTTCAAATTGACAATTTCATATCCCCTCCCTCTCTCCTTTCCGTAGCGGTAGAGGAACTTATTTTATTTTGATGGTAAAGTTCGAGCCTACCCCTCCCACCCCCTCCAGCTTTAAAGCGTGAAGTAATTCGTGGATGGCGTGTCTAATGTAACTATTTGCTGTGTTAGAATAATATACTGTTTATTAATGCCAATCTACTTTGTGTTAGGGTAAACTAAGGTTAAAAAGGTTAATCTAAAATAAACTACGCACACTTCTAAAACTAAAAAAAAAAACAAAACAAACTAAAAATAACACAATTACATTTAAAACAAACAACTCACACTTCTGAAGCTTTGCTTTTTTTCTTCCTTCCACTGGAACTGGTTCCGGCGTTACCGCCCCCGCCAACGCCGCCGGCAGCACCGGAATTCGATTCCCCACTTTTGTTGCCAGAGCTACTGCTGGGCGTTTTGGGTGGGGTTTCGGCAAACGGTAGAATCACCGGTCCCGTAACCGACGACAACGAGTTATTGGTTTGCCTTCCGGGCAGTTTGGTCGTAGTGGGTGCCATGTTTCTATTGTACTGCAGCAACGCTTCGATTTCTGCACTTAGCTTGGATCTTCGCTTCACTGGTTCCGCCGAAAGGGCAGCTTCTTCCGCCACCGGATGTAATATAGACGGAGGAGGGGGACTTGGAGGTGGTGAGGGTGTTTTATCGCGTTGCTCACGGCTGCTGATTCCACTGCTGGTGGTCGCTGTACCAACACTGGCAACACTGATACTCGATCCGACTTCGATACAATTATTGTTCACCTGATCGACGACGATCACACTGTCACTATCCTCTTCGATTTCTTCTTCTTCTTCGTCGTCGTCGTTTTCTTCTTCTATTAACACTTTCTCGGGATTTTTATTGTAAAAAGCGCCCGAGCACTCATCAATGTCTGCAACACTTGAAGTCGGTTCGGAACCTAGCTCGGAGGATGGGGAAGCTGGAGGATTACTAACAAGAACGGTTGCGGAGTGTTTTACACCGCCAGAAGAATGTTTTCTAAAAGATTGACTTTCGTTTTCTTTTGGCTGAAAAATAAAATCACTTGTGAGAGGTTCTGGCGAGCTGGCATAGGTTGATACTATACTTGAGACCGAATTCGAACGCGATCTAGAACAGTTGGGAAAAGAAAATTGAGAACATGTTCATTAGAATATTGGACCTGTGAATGAGTTTTACCAATGATATATGAAGACTATCAAGAAAAGCAGAAATGAGAATGAAAAATGGATGAACAAGAACAGAAAAGTTTGAAATAAAAAATCAAACAAGTAGGATAAAGAAATAATAATGAAATGATGATTTAACCATCATGCATACATACAGCAACTAACGATAGAAGAAGATACAAAATAACATCTATTCAATCACGGGACGGCTCTCATATAAACTAGACTTTTGAAGACAAATTTTGCATTCTGTTTGGTCGCGCTATTTGAGGGATAGCGCAGCGAGAGATCAATGTTGGTCTAGTGATTGATTGGATGACGCTGTAGATGTTATCGCTATTTTGGTGTCGTTTTGCTCTTCTCTTGCGTGTTTTTTTTTTGGTTTAATTTGTTTGGCTTTAGAATGGCTTAATATCTCTGGTTTCTAACCGTCGTTCGGCGCGTTTAGCTCTGTCTTCGGCTAGTCTTGCCCTTTCTTCGGCTAGCCTTTCTCTTTGGGATCGGCAATCCTCTGGTTGGGGTTCACACTTTCCCTGAAGCCTACGTTGTTCTTTCAGTAGGGCTTTCTGTGCCTCTTCAATCTCCTTCTGACGGAATAGATCAGCTAGACGACGTTCTTCGTAGACCTTGATGCGAGAGGAAGTACGACGCTCTAATAACCTGAAATGGAAATAAAAAATATGTTAAAACATGTACTGAACAAATGCTCGATGAATGCAAAAATGTTCCAAAATCCAAAGAGTTCTCAGTAAAACCATATCTTACTTGTTGCGTCTTTCACGTTCCTTATCGCGGAAGATTTTTGGTATATTAGGAAGAAAGTTTTCCTCCAACTGCAGCAGTAATGCCCGCTCGTTTTCGTTCTTCGAACGCTTGAACTTGCCGGCTAAATTTCTCCAATCTTCCTCGGTGAAGCAAATCACCTGCCACACCGATCGCTTTGACGCTTTGCTACCCTTGCCCGACGGAACGTCGAAATCCTCTCGGTAGAGCCTGGTGCCGAAAAAGTACCAGTAGGCGGATCCTTTACTGTCGTAGCTGTTGTATTTTTTTATGAGATAATAAAGAAATTGATTAATTAATGTAGAAATTGGATGAAGATACTCTGAAGCAAAAGAGTATTACCCTAATGGCTCCACTCGCAAACTATCGGCTTCGAGGTTTGCAAAGCTATTGAACACGTCAGCTGAGTCTAGGCGAAAGTCACACAGGTACTTCAAAATCAAGATTTTGGTGCGAAGCGGTAGCTTTTCAAAATCAGTATCCTCGTTGAATGGGTTGTTGATGTTATATTCCTGCAAGAGAACGACCATCTATAAGACGTGACACTGCATGATGTACAAAAACGACTTAGATCATTCATAGGCTTTACAACTTTTGCCAGACAAACAAATCTACGTTGTTATTATTTACTATCAACAAGTACTAGCAAGATTACCGAAAAGCAAAGATGCTTTATAGACCTAAACATTAAACACAGTAGCTAAACATGAAAACCAACATTTCTGATTCAAAGCTAAAGAGGAATTTCTCAAGGAACTTAATGGAACTCCTTGAGTAGTAACTCCATAAAGAATAAAAAAAAAAATCCTGGCGGAATTCCGTAAACTCCTGGAGGATTTCCACCACATGAATATCTGGGAGAATTCCAGAATGGACTTTCGAACGAATTCCAGGAGGATCTAAAGAAATTCCAGAAGGAACTCCTGGAGGAATCCAGAAAACAAATTCCTTGTAGAATTCTGGATGGAGTTCCCGCAAACAATTTTGGAGCAGTTATTGAAAAAATCCCACAAGGAGTTCCCGGAGGAACGCCAGGAGTTCCCGAAACCATCCTGTAAGAAGCTCCTGTAGTATTCTCGGAAGAAGTTCTTGCAGCATTCCCGAAAGCAGATCCTGGAAGAAGTTCTTAAACAAATCCCGGAAGTAGTTCCTGAAAGTTCCCGGAAGAAGTTCCTGGAATTATACCGGAATAAGTTCGTGGGAGAATACCGGGAGAAGTTGTTGGAGGTTGTGTAAGAATCTCGGGAGGAGCTTCCGTTGGTATACCGAACCCGAAAGAAATTTCCTAAGGAAGTACTTCTCGAAGCAATCCCGGACGAAGTTCCTGAAAGGAGTTCCAGAATTAATCCCCGAAGAAGTTCTTGGTGGATTTCTGGAAAGATTTCTCAGATAAATCCCAGAATTCCTCAAGAAATTCCTAAAGAAATTTTTTTTTTTTTTTCATAGTGATTACGGCGGTAGCACACTGTGCTTATGTTCTAACACCGCACCCTTTCGCTACATTTGCTTCTATGAGCTTCTATTTTTGTTTCAACACACAGAAGTACGTAGGCATATCGTGGCCCAAGTCGACACTGTTTTGGCCTGCGTTGAACAAAAATAGTTTTAATAAAAGTTTCCCCTTTTTTCTTTTTATCAATTTTTTTTGTAGTATGGTCCATGTATTTAGTTAGGTTCTTGTCAATTTGTCAGTTATTCGAAGTAGATCTCCAATATGTAGTCAATAAGTCAATTAAGTCATTCTGATCTGTTCTATCATAGCAGCTTTAGTCTTTGCTTTATTGAAGTGTAGTTTTATTGGAAATATGCTGAATGTCGTTATTAAAAAGAGACGTCTGGAACTCTGTCCTGCTAGTTGTTTCGTCATGCACATACGTCATGTCTTAATAATGCCTAGGAGTTTAACGAAAACACTTGTGTTTGGTCGGATGTCCATTGCGTAGAAAGTCAAGGAAAATAGGTTTCTTTATTGTCAGTTGTTATGTAAGCAAGCCTCGCCAAGTTGGTCAGTTGATTGTAATAAAACAAAAATTGCTTGTCAACTATTATGTATTCATCCCCCTACAAATACTATGAAAAATATTCAAATTCGTTCTGTCCTATCGGTCCTACCTCGATAAACCATGTCATTTTCTCATGCGTGGCCTAGAAATGTCAACCTAGTCATACAAAAGTAACTTTGTTCAGTTAATAAAAAGCAGTCAGCTTTTGTCCGAAATGTCACGTCGAACGCATTGATGTCAACAATGCGTTTAAATGTTCGCACGTTAGCTTCGAATCTATCAGCACAATTAAGTGCTGCAAATCTCCTTCCCACTATTCATTCGTCGGTTGATTTTAATTGCATTATTTAAAGAAAATATGACCAACTAACATGGTAAAAAATCGACAAAGCGACTATGACATTAATAAATTACTAATCAAAATCAACCCAGAAACGTGGGAAATAGAGCCCAAACAACATTTTGAAGTCAGCTGGCTGTTAAAGGTTCCAAAACCTGTCACAAATCCTATATTACTTTTTTTTAGGATTTGTAACGATCATCAAAACCTTCTCAAATCCAACCGACTTGGAACTATTGCTTGGGAATAGACTCTACTGAGCCCTGGCGGATCCTCCGTGTTTATCGAGCATGTCTGATGCATATGATCAGTCATACTCCATCTGCAGCAGCCGGTTCGTGATGAACCGTTGGAGGCGCATTAAAGTGTTAAAAAGGTGATATGTTTCACTAAAGAACACTACATTACAATAATCAAAATGAAACTCCTTCACTTTAATACCGTCAACCCCTGCGAACTTGGCCAGGGCCAAGAAATTCCTAAAGAAAATTCAGAAGGAATTCCTGAAGGAATCTCGCATGCAGTTCCTGGAGGAGTTCTTGAGGTATTCCGTAAGAAATTTTGAAAGGATTTTCTGAAAGAATACTGGAATGTATTCCTTGAGCAATCAAAGAAAGCATTTGTGGAGGAATTCCGAAAGAAATCTGTGGTGAAATTCCTGGAAGGATCACAAAAGGAACACCTAGTTTAATTTTTTGTTCAGCTGTTCAGTGGCTTTCAACAGGAGTTTCAGAAAAAAAAACTATGGAAGAAATTCGTAAGGGAACACTTTAAGGGATGTTAAGAGGAACTTCAAAAGGCTTTCCTTAAGAATCTTTGGAATTAATCTCTGGAGGAATCCCGGAAGGACTTTCTAAAGGAATCTCAGCAGATGGAACCTATTTGGGAATCTCAGAAGAATTTTCTTGAAGGGTTCCAGTGGGAACTTCTGAATCCTTAATAATCTCCCAGATAAAACGTCTGAAGTGTCCTGGAAAAAATATGGAAAAATCGCTGAAGAAATTTTAAGACTTAGAAGACGTTAACCTGAACAACCCCGGCGTGCAGTGCTTTATTCTTGGCCACGCCTTTTTATTACCGTAGCTTTGGGTGGATGTGAGAAATGCTAATGTAAGAATGTTGCTCTTGATAAACGAGGATTACCGACTGTAGCAAAGCCATCATAAATGAAGTTGGACTGTGACCGACCACTGTAAACCCATCTGTCTGGTATGGTAAGAACCTACCAAGCTTCTCCGGGTAATTTTAACTAGAATTTAATTGTATTGTATAACAAATTCTAAGTTTCTATGCTCAGAAATACACACAAACAAATAAAAACAATTCGTATTTCAGAACCTATTTGCTGGTCATATATGCATCTTCCCTTTTATAGCATATCGTATACACCTCAACTTTAAGTGCATTGCTACATACCTGACATTTCTGACGAAAGAGTCGCCTCAGGAACATCTGATAGTTACTCGGACTGATGTGTGCGACGATCTGGCTGAGCGCGTCACAACCCTTCAGAAGAGCAACAATGAGATCCGGCAGCAGACGGGCGCTGTAGACTTTTAGATCGACCTCGCTCTCGGTGTCGACATCGGTCAGGAGAGCTTCTTCCAAGTCCTGCAATCGTGGTGACAAATTGGGGGCATTTATTAGTTCACGAACTTTATTAAAAAAACGCGGCTCACGAAATGAAAACTCACCTCGATGTCGAAATCCGGCAACTGAAAGGAGCCACTAAACAACGAACAGAAGTGTGCAATGTAGGGCACCTCCCACCATGATTGAATATCTATAAAATTCATGAATAACAACACGTTTCTATGATCAGTTCCACGCTGCTCGGATTATTATTTTTTTTATTCGGTGTTGTATAGTGTTGAGTTAGGTTGGGAATGAAGAAACAATCGGGAATCAATCGAATCTTCACTTGTGGGGTTGTAGGTGATGTTGGTTGGTTTGGTGGCTAAGAGTGGTGACTGTTTGAATCGCAGAGGATGAAATCGAAAAACTGAAAATCAATTTTTCAAAGCGAGTTTCCTCCGCCGTCAACAGAAGCCCGGTCCCTTTCTCTCTTTCTGTTTGTCTAGTCCGGGAGACGTTGGTGGATGTAGTTGTTGTCTTGTCGGTGCACGGCTGGATTTTCCATGTGGGAAAGAAGATAACATAAAAAAGCAAACACAAAAATAAGGAATTGAAATCAAGACCAAAAACAAAACAAGAAATTTGTACAAGAAAAAGAGTGGGCAGATTTCTTGGATTGGTCTTTTATGTAGAAACTACTTTTTAAAAACTGGAAATTACGATACCATTTTAACAATTTTGATAATACCAATTATCTATTCCCAATATATTCCGATTATTATTTTTCAAAAATTTGTTCAAGGATTTCAACTCTGAATGCTTATCGCAGATCGTTCCAAAATTTATCCAAAGTTGTTCAACCCTTCAGGACGTGCGCTGTTGTAAAAAAATACAATTGACCAATCCAAAAGCCTCTGTGGTAGTGATTTGTGTTCAAATTTCACGTGTTTAAAAAAACTTTAAGAACTTTGTAAACATCTTTTGTTCTCCCGTATGTATATGGATAGTAGGGTGGCCTACACTTATGAAAAACAAAAATTTCGAGAAATGCAAGTCGTACCTCCTAAATCAGTTGTTTTGGACTCCCAGAAGCTACGTTCAAAATTTGAGCAAAATCGGTTGAGCCTAAGGGGGCGCTCAAAACGTTTGAAATTTGTATGGGAAAACTTGGCCAAATGTATGCAGAAATTTTAAGTTTTCAAATTTGGCCGCTAGGTGGCGCTGTAAGCGTTCAATAATCAAACCCCTTGGTATTATTGTAGGTGACTATATGCCCTGGAAGGCAAAGTATTGAGATTTCATTATTGATATTATTCCTTTACCAGGGCTGGTAGCGATCAGGTAGCTAAATAATAGTGACTTTAGTGACCAAAAATAGTAAAATAGTGACCAAATAGTGACTGAATAGTGACCTCAAAATCAATGGAAAATCGAGTTTATGTGATGAACTTTCGATCAATTAACGAGTTCCCAAGAAAACCATAAACCATAACCATGCATAAATTTTAACTTCCAGAGTTTGTGCCCATGAATACTTTATTGTTTACTCCTTTTTTGTTTTGGAAAGTGTTTAATTAAGGAAGCCTTAACTATATGTTCTATTTTAAAAAGTTTTTATTACTGATAGTTGGTGACCTTAAAAATACCATCTTATCGTAAATATCGTACATCATCACACAAGAAAATATGTTTTAATTTGTTTGCACGTTCGCAGACATTGCGAACCCTTTAAGTTCAATATTGTTTCTTGCTTTGCTTACACTTTTCCACGACATTTTTTAACAACGAAATAATGATGCATACTATAAGAAGGACGTGCCTCTGGAGCTGTCCTACTGATGATGTTTAACTACTAATTAATATAATATGATGAGTACTAGCCGAGCAACCGAAACCTTGAAAACCCATTTATATTCAAGTAATTTTATTTAACATCGAAATATCATGAAATTGGCACAATTTAAAGCACACACCTTGTGTTCTCAATGATTTTTCCAGATTCATCTTTGGTTGCAGCACATTCTTTTTCATTGAAAAAAAAATGAAACCGTTGTTAATTTTATAATACTGTGGGTGAATTCTAACGCACACGTTCTTAGAATAAATTTTCTTCCATTGCCACCAGCACGAAAACTCCATTTTCTTTGAAGAACAAATACAAAAATTATAGATTCCTGTGACAAATACACGACCACAACTTTCTGAAGGTTTGACCAAATCAAATGAAATTTTCAAAATATTTTCCTACATACATAGGTAATCTTACAAAAATGTTTCATTGCAACATGTTAGTATTTCTGTCTCTAAGAAATATATTCTTTCTTATTCTTTGTTTGTACAAGATTCCCAAAATCTAATTTTTTGACGTCTTTTCCGATTCCGCAGAAATTTTTGTGCACACAATATTCTTCAATGCAATGAAAAAAAAAATAGTTATAAATCTATTGTTTTTATTTTCTATAAATAGTTTCCTTATTGAAACAAGCAGTTTACCTTATAAGGTTACAATCATATTCTTAAAGTGATTACAGTCCGGATTCGCTGGTTGGGTCACGACTGCGCCCCGATTAGCGAATCGTGTTCGTTTGTTGGGGCAACTGACAACTGATCAAAATGCTCTAGACACACGCAAGTGACGAGAAATACGGCACGGACGCTCTGTATACAGGAGCTGTGATGCGACGGCGGTCAAACGTCAAACTCGTTTTGACATCTATTTTGACATTGACAGTGCTTTTTAGTTGGGTTTTGCCCCAACCAGTGAACATTCAACCATCGAGACAGCCCATCTAACGAGCTCTCAACGAACGAATCGTCACTGTACACCATATTCATCTAATTCCGTTTGTCTCGAGTTTGCCTCGACTGTGCTTTAGAGGTAAGCAGAAGGGTCAATGAAATTGTAAAGAATATTGAATATATTCAAACTCCACTCCTGGAAAGCTTTCATAGAAATGTTTTAAAGAAACTGGATTTCTGGCAAAAACGGTTTAATCAATTTCTCGAAGACGCAGTTGTTTCATGAATATCATTAGGCTGACACAAATTTCGATTTGTGGGGTATTTTTTCATCAAATACATTTATTATTTATCATGCCCCCCCCTTGACGAGTCAACGAGCAAAGCGACAAAAGAAGTAAATGAGATTTGTTCCGGCCTTACAGAAGTTGAGCAAATTTTGCGAAAGAAACTTTGGTAGATATCTTGTTGAATCTCATCATCGCATATTTTTTTTTTTTTTTTTTTTTTATTATAGAGGTTTTAAACCATCTGGTTCATTCGCCTCTGATCATCGCATATTGGTTAAATTAGGTTCCAAGAAAAGCTCAGAGATAAACGAAGATACATGAAGTTTTTATTCAGAAGCTTCTGCCGTGAATCGCATATCTGTCCCATCTTTGCGGACAGTCAAAAAATGATGATAAAATGATGTCACTACTACCTTCAATCATTTCTTCAGAAATTCGTCTCGCATTTATAACAGAAATAGTTCTGCAATCTACTGAAAAAAAAATCCCAAAAATCTTCTATAAAAGCTCTTGAGCTATAAATTTTCGTTTGGTCCATACTAATTGATTCAGGGGAATACAATGCAATACCCAGTCAACAAACGATCGCATATATGATGTTGAATAGGATGCTAAAGTGGAGGCGATATGCGTACACTTTACACGCGGTTAAATGGATTCAAGACTTTGCGTTAGCTGGGTATGTGTTATCGTACTTCGATCCGCTAAACTCAATCCAAACATCTAACCCTTAATAGTTTAAAAGCGTAGATATGGGGTAATATAATTAAACTGAAGTTTTCAATTAAAATACTTAAGGAATATTGCAATGTTATTATTGAAAAAGTATTGTATTTCAGAAATTCATCTATAATCACAGCCACACATTTATTTTTACTTCTTCGAAATACGAGAAAACTTTAGCTACAGTTCGCATTAACCCCCCTAAGGTAATTTTTCATCCAAACCGTTCCCAACGTGGTGAAGGGTAATAAAGACAACAATAATAATAATGTAATAAGCGGCGCAGCCGAAAATTTTTTTTAAGGATAAGGTTTCTGAGCAAAATTTGTGCATCAATATTGGCAATAAATGTTTTTCAATGTAGTCAGATTCACGAAAATAGTGACTTTAGTGACCAATTTACTGGAAAAAGTGACTTTAGTGACTTTTTCATGCAAATAGTGACTTTTTAGTGACCGACTCGAAAATAGTGACCAAATCACTAAAAAGTGACTCGCTACCAGGCCTGCTTTACATGTATTGAAAAAACAGCAATAAAGTTTATCCTCACTTTACCTACACTGAGGATACTGTTCGTATGTTTTTCATAGTTTACATCTTATGAATCAGTTATTTCTATTATTTTCATCATTTCATAGTTACCGTATGCTTTTCATACTTTGAAATGCGAAATCCATAAGACTTGTCGTATGAAAAATCTCATAAAAAGCATCGTATGAAAATCATAAGATGTGTTATGAAACACCATTGCTAAAAAACAACAAAACTTTTATTGGCTTCTAACCACTTCAACTTCCGAAGCGTCGGTGGGCGTATGGGTAAAGCACGCACTCGCCAACCTTGACGTCCCTGGTTCGATTCCAGGGTGCAATTTTTTTTAATTTGTGCAAAACATTTCATAAAAATATGTATGATAGTCATACGACGTAGTTTCAGTTTTTATACGTTATCGGTATGATTTTCATACGTGAGTGTTATGAAATTTATACAGTAATAGTATGACAATAATAGTTGGCGCTTTGAATTCAAAATCATAGTTCGTAACTATGATTTTCGCAAGAAATTCTTGTGGCAAAAAATCATAGTTGATTCGTATGATTTTCGGAGTTGCAGTATCCTCAGTGTAGGGTATAACTTTTTTCACAGACGTCGGATCACTTTGCGGTCTTCCCAGCAAACCTGGGAGAAGCTAAAGACCTGTCTTAGAACTTTTTTCTATGATGTCTTTGTTTTCCCAAGATTACTTAGGAAGTTCCTCTTGAGATTTCTCCAAAAGGTCTTGCGGAGTTTCTCACAAGATATCACCTGGATTCCTTCCGTTATTTCTTTCATATTCATTTTCATTTTGCAACATTTGGTGGGGCAATAAGAGCGCAAGTCAATCCAAAGCCGAAGATCAGGGAGGCGTAATGGCCGTAATAGTCCGTGCGGACCACATGAACACCATCGAAAGGGTAAAGGTATAGGTTGGAGAGAGGAATTGGATTAGACTTGTAGCACAAAACAAATAATACCGCGAAATTTAAAGAAACAAAAGTTTAAGATTTTTTTTTGAAAGGTTCCTAGCGGCACGCCGACGGACGTAGAAACCTCTCCCATCACTGTGTGCACAATCTTCTCGCGTTTGGGTGCACAACGACAGTTCACTACGCCTTTGGATAGAATAGAGAACGTAATCCTTCAGAAGCAGTTCACCAGCCGTGCACGGAACATGCCGTCCAGTTTAAATGTTACTTGCTACACAATGTTACAAAACTCATGCAGTGGCAGGCAAAGAAAGCCCTTCAATTAACCCGGGAGCGGTCGCGTCGTGTACTGAGTACACGCACCATGAAAAATGCACGCTTGCGGACAGCGTGAGCGCGGTGTCGCTGCAGGTAGTCAAAGACGCGACTGCTC
>NW_026917279.1:0-25000 GCF_035046485.1 Aedes albopictus
ACGGCAGACGTGGCCACCATCGGTAGCCAACAGGTTCGCCCTGGTCGGCGAAGGCAGCTCCCGCACAACACCACACATTCGCGCCAAATGAGAATCAGGATTATGATTATTCATGATGTGCAAATGAGCTAGCGCAGAAAACGGGATCGCTTTTGCTGCTGTGGCACCACTAAATATAATCGAAGCTGAATGCACAGTGCACAGTGAATTGCAGCGTAAATGAATAAAAAAAACTTCCCATTCCCGTTCAGACGATACGATGGTCAATGCAAATGTTGCCTGCCACCAGCCCGCAGATATCGTGAGCGGAGTTCTCCGTCCTGCATTCTCCGTGAAAACATGTTGAAAGGGGTCAGTTTGCAATGGGATTGGCCTCAGTAGCGCCACTGTGGACTAAAAGCGCGAAATCTGTTATAAAAGTTTATGATAAGTATTTCCGAATCAATTCCAACAAATAGATGAGCTATACTTACCGCACTTTGTCACTTGGCCATTTCTAAATATTCAGACACGTCCTTGAGATCGCGCAGATACATTGGTATATACAAACCACCGTGAGCGAGCGATTACATCATCACTCCATCCCCGTTACCCCTATTTACCAGTATTCTGTCTTATCAGGTGCCGTTCTTGCCAAAGATTACATGGGTCACTAATGTAAGTGCAAATGATCTGGATATACTTTCGTCAAATTACCCACCCAAGACGTAAACCTATCCTTTTCGGATTTTGCAGCAAAGCTTGAGTATCGACCAGAGGAGAAGGACGTTCCTCTGCAGCTGACCTACTGAACTGATACCAAAATATCGACTGATGACTCTCAAAACCTTCCGATGGAAACAATGATTCATTTAAATGTAAGGATTTCGTTTTCCGGGGGTGTATCAATGAAGTACCGATAGATGTTGGTGATCATCAACACTCGAGTAGATTTAAAATTTATTCGATATACCAATTATTATTATTGCACAAACATTTTGGTGCCTGACAGCACTGCTCAAATAGAGTTGCGTAAACTCTAATAAGTAATTTCGGTTTATCAAAGATGGTTGTAAAATCATTTTTTCCCTTCACTGCCATTTTCAGAACTGTTGAGTAGAAATTGTTTGATTTGAAATACAAGTTATTTCTTACAATACTTTACTTCACTTTTGCAATAGAAAAAAATAGAAAAGAATAACTTAAAAAATTAACACTAGTAAGACCGTTGTTTTTTTTCTAATTTTGTCTGCAATTTACGGACTTCTCCAGAAGTGTCACTCGAAATCGAAGCATGGGGTTTCCATCAGGGTTTTCTTAAGTAGCTGGCAACACTGGTCTTACAGGATTACACATATAAGTAAATTTACAGTTTTCATTGCAAAATGACAAATTTGGATGCTCAGCAAAATTAGTTGAGGGTATCACGTGCTATGCAGTTTTTTTTAATGAAATGATACAAAATTATCTGAAACTAGCTGTCCCCGGCAAACTTAATCTTGCCTACTGCGAATTTTTAACGTTTCAAGTCCCGGGCCCATATAGCCGAGGCGGTAAACGCACGGGTATTCAGCATGACCATGCTGAGGGTGACGGGTTCGATTCCCGGTCGGTCCAGGATCTTTTCGTAAAGGAAATTTCCTTGACTTCCTTGGGCATAGAGTATCTTCGTGCCTGCCACACGATATACACATGCAAAATGGTCATTGGCAGAGGAAGCTCTCAGTTAATAACTGTGGAAGTGCTCATAGAACACTAAGCTGAGAAGCAGGCTTTGTCCCAGGAGGACGTTACGCCAAGAAGAGAGAGAGAGAGTCCCGGTCCAGGTTCAAAACGTATGGAAAATCGATTGTCAAAAACTCTCAACTTTTCCATGTTTTTTTGGTTCATAAACCTTCCTTGGGTGAAAACGAACAGAACAAAACTTATACGACCCAAATCTGACTTTCCGTTCGCAAGTTATGCGCGGTCCCACGTATGCCACTGCATTTTTATATATATAGATAATAGACTGGCAACAATACTGTAACAAAATGAGCATATCATATTTCCTATTCGACAGACATTTTCTTCACTAGCTGGCAACACTTCCGAACTATGTTAATCCAGCTAAATATCCAGCACTGGTCGCAAATCAGAATGGGATGCGACGGTCAATAAGTACAGTACTGGACGAAATAAAGTGCGCATTTGCTGTATTCCATACAAAATGCTTATGTTAAGAGTGTCGAATCTCAGCTTCTAGTGCGCCGATTGATCTCAAATTTTGTTTGGACATTCGTAATAACTTGAAATTTGACCTGTGAAAAAAAAAACAATTCTGAACAAAGCTTTCTAAATTTTCGCAAAATTCCCATTTCAAGAAAAAATAGCTGAACTGAGATTTTTGAATGATTTTGTAAACGAATAACTTGAAGTAAATGATTTTTTTTTCAGAAAAGTTGTGTGTTCCGTTAGACTAATCAATTTTGCAAAATAACATATTTAACTGAAAATTGAAATTTCGGAATTATTCCAATATGAAAATTTCTCTATTTTTCTTGAAATAGGAATTTTGCGATATTTTAAAAAGTTTTGCTCAGAAATATTTTCTTTTTTCGCATATCAAATTTCAAGTTACAACGAATGTCCAAACAAAATTTGGCATCATTCGATGCACACGAAGCAGAGATTCGACCCTCTAAACATTAGTATTTCGTATGAGAAGCTGCCAATGCGCACTTTATTTCGTCCAGTACTGTATAATCAAGAGTTTAATGAGGTAATACCTAAGGAAGACCCAAATCAAGGATCAAAACGTCGGATGATTTGGAATTATTCCGCTTTCAATTTACTTGGACAGAAATCCAACCATTGATGGACAACTTCAGCAATGTATAGTTTTTCTGGCGATGTTCGATAGTAAATGACAGCCATTTTGAGGATTTTGCCAACTTTCGACTGTAGTGCCATGGGTCACACAGTATTTCCAGTCACACTGACGAAATAGAACAGAGTTAAGCTGCATTTTTCGGTTCCATTGCAAGACAATGTGATGTTTAGCAAACCTTCTCTATGCGAATTTGTTACAGCTAGTCTAGTACCATAGCACAGACAAGCGCAGGGTGTCGACTACCTGGAAAAACCTGGAAAGTCAGGGAATGTCAGGGAATTTATTTTTGGACCTGGAAAATCAGGGAAAGTCAGGGAATTTTATTGATGGTCAGGGAAAATTGTTCATGATAATCATAAAACGATGTATTCGAGTTACACAACATGTTATGGAATTTGAAATTACAAATTTATTAAGACTTAAGAAGATAAAAACACAATAAAATAGAAAAGACATTCTCTTTTAGATGTTATATTCCTAAAAAGCATTTAAAAAGTGTCAGCTATTTCAAGATGATAACTACGTAACGAAGACAAAATTAGGCCTGTCGATAAACTACGTAGATTCTTAGGAGGTAATCTTATTTAAGGATTCAACCGATTTCAATGAATGCTTTCAATGACTTCAGAGAGTTTAGCAAGCAAACCCGTACGAATTTTCGAAAGCGCTTGATGGAGCTTTTAAAAGTATTTTTGGAACATAAATGTGGTGCATTTCCGAGAAAAAAACACTATACTCTTTGAGAATTTTTCACGGAAACTTACACAGATCATGAAGGTGTTTTTGACAAATTAGGAAATATTTTAAAGTGCATTCAGATATTCTCAATACATGTACTTATTTACATTAGTATCAAACATAATATTGCAGAACTTTTGGATGAATTTCTTGCTGAAGGATTTTTGTAGAGTGCTCGACGGATTTTATTTCGAGTTTTTTTTTTCATTATGAACTTGCGAAATTTGCGACATAATCGCAGCCACAAATTCTGAACATCTGAAGTAGTTCTAACTAATAAAACAAAATTAAGATGTCATTATAATAATGTTCAAGGAGTAATGTGTTTTGAATACCCTAGATGTAATCTTGGCGTTATTAAAAAAAAATGTTAGTTGGTCTTCTTAAAGAACTTTTATCTAAATTAGGGAATTTTTGGTGGACTTGTCAAAAGTTATTTCCAGCACAGCGTATCAGGTTGAAGAATTCTGAACAAATACTGTATATATGCCTTAAATCTATTGGAAAAAATCTGGTGCAGTTCACTTGTTTTTTTTTTTTCTTTCTATTTTTCCACTCCTAGACAAAAGCAGGAAAATTCAGAAAATTGAATTTCATCTCATGAGCAGACACACTTAAGCTTGGATTTACATGACCTGGAATTTTTTAGTGAAAGTGACTGGAAAGTCAGGCAAAGTCAGGGAATTTGATTTGCAAAATTGAGTCGACACCCTGAAGCGTCTCTTACGGGCGATGGGCGCTTAGTGTGACTGTCTGGGTCAAAATGAACCCCATTGCACCACTAGGGTTAATTAGGAGTAGCTGGAAACGCCCACAACGCGTTTAAATAAATGGTGCAGAATTGGAATAGAAGTTGTCAACACTGCTGTATCTTGAAAACATTAATCTAAGTTAAGGTTATTTCGAAAGATAAGCAGTCAAATAATGATTTTAAATTAAGCGCCAAGTATCATACCATCGAGTGTTCTATATTCGTTTCTATAAATTCAGAATTTTTCAAATTATTCCCGAATTCTCATATTACCTTCCGGGGGATTTTCATGTAAGAATACTTTAAAAAAGGGGCCCATATAGCCGAAGCGGTAAACGCACGGGTATTCAGCATGACCATGCTGAGGGTGATGGGTTCGATTCCCGGTCGGTCCAGGATCTTTTCGTAAAGGAAATTTCCTTGACTTCCTTGGGCATAGAGTATCTTCGTGCCTGCCACACGATATACACATGCAAAATGGTCATTGGCAGAGGAAGCTCTCAGTTAAAAACTGTGGAAGTGCTCATTGAACACTAAGCTGAGAAGCAGGCTTTGTCCCAGTGAGGACGTTACGGTAAGAAGAAGAAGAAGAAGAAGAAGAAGAAGAAGAAGAAGAAGAAGAAGAAGAAGAAGAAGAAGAAGAAGAAGAAGAAGAATACTTTAAAAAAATATTATAATTTTCTGTTGCAAACATCTAAAAGGCATTCAAGCTCCCAATGCGAATGCTAAAGAATGTTATAGAAACATTTCGGAAAATTTTCAAACATTCGGCTTGGTTATCTCCCATCGGTCGTCGTGTATTGAGCTTTATTGCGTTCCACTGCACTGGGTCATGGCAAATTTGTTGCAACAAAATTCGTCCATTCTTATATTGATTTCAGATAAAGGACTTCATTTTTGCTTCTACGAGGTCAGTGTTGGCAGCAATCAAACAGGTCTTGGGAAACAACGCTTAATGATGGAATGGCAATAGCGTCACACTACAAATTTAATAAACATTTGAATTGTATATCTCACTTTGAAACTGAAACATCCCGCTGTATTACACTCGACATTTTCAGTGTAGCCAGAAATAAAAAATAATACTGCATCAAAGTATGGCACAGAGGTTGTTGTTTGCCGTCCTTTGAAACATTCGAATTTGTTATTTTGTGTCAAAACCGGAATACTTCCCAGCAATAAATGTTACTTAACCTTTCAGGACGCACGCCTACATACATTTATTTGTTCCACATCATTAAGACAAGACATAATCAACAATAGTACGCCACAATACTCGGTTTGTGGCTGCCGCTCTCCATCCTCGGTCACGTCCAATGCTCGCCAAGTCACGCTCCACCTGGTCCGCCCATCGTGCTCTCTGCGCTCCACGCCTTCTTGTGCCAACCGGATCCGTTGCAAACACCAGCTTTGCAGGGTTGTATCCTTCCGGCTTTGGCCACCTTCTGGATGCTGGGTTCGCCGTAAAGTGCAGCGAGCTCGTGGTTCATTCTTCTCCGCCACACACCGTTCTCCTGCACACCGCCGAAGATCGTTCTTAGCACGCGTCGCTCGAAAACTCCGAGTGCTTGTAGGTCCTCCTCGAGCATGGTCCATGTCTCGTGCCCGTAGAGGATCACCGGTCTTATTAGCGTTTTGTACATGGTGCATTTGGTGCGTGGGTGAACCTTTTTCGACCGCAGTTTCTTCTGGAGCCCGTAGTAGGCCCGACTTCCACTGATGATGCGCCTTCGAATTTCACGGCTCACGTTGTTGTCAGCCGTCAGTAAGGATCCGAGGTAGACGAATTCCTCCACCACCTCGAAAGTAGCCCCGTCTATCGTAACATTACTACCCAGACGGATCCGGTCGTGTTCGGTTCCGCCTACCAGCATGTACTTTGTTTTTGAGGCATTCACCACCAGTCCGACCTTTGCTACTTCGCGTTTCAGGCGGGTGTACAGTTCTGCCACCGTTCCAAATGTTCTAGCGATAATGTCCATGTCGTCCGCAAAGCACACAAATTGACCGGATTTTGTGAAAATCGTTCCCCGGCTGTTGAGCCCGGCTCGTCGCATCACACCTGGTTCTGGTTCTCAACTTGAATGTTTTCCTGGAAAATGTATTCACTGCACTGCACTGTACAGTGTATACATTTTCACTGCGATAGTTTCAGTTTTGAACGAGAAAATTGCTTTCGAATTTTCAATGATGACGATTATGTCAATATCGAATTCTTCAACCTTAACCTCCAAAGTTTTTGCTGAATGATCTACGTCTGTTGTCCAAGGTTGAAGTCGTTCACGAAGTCATGCTTGGCTTCCGTATAACAATGTCAGTAAACTTTGTAATAACGAAATGTTTTGTATGGAAAATCCTGAATTCTGGTTAAAAAAAACACGAGCCCACAAAAATTTTGTCTGCAAAATATCTTGAAAATTAATTTCAGATTTTTTTGATTCAGATTCAATTGGAATTACAAACACTTTCAAAAATTTAACATTAAGGGCCCATATAGCCGAGGCGGTAAACGCACGGGTATTCAGCATGACCATGCTGAGGGTGTCGGGTTCGATTCCCGGTCGGTCCAGGATCTTTTCGTATAGGAAATTTCCTTGACTTCCTTGGGCATAGAGTATCTTCGTGCCTGCCACACGATATACACATGCAAAATGGTTATTGGCAGAGGAAGCTCTCAGTTAATAACTGTGGAAGTGCTCATAGAACACTAAGCTGAGAAGCAGGCTTTGTCCCAGTGAGGACGTTACGCCAAGAAGAGGAGAGGAGGATTATGTCAATGACAGATTCTTCAACCTTAAAGGTGTCATGAAGATTAGGTGATTGAATCTACTGCGTTTAGTGAGCTAAACTCTCATGACATATTTCGTTTTTCTACTCGCATCTATCACAAACTAATCATCAAATCGGCCACACCGAGTTTCGTCGCCATTTTCTGATCACTACCCCACAGTGACCGTCCCCATGACCGCCTCGTCGTCGTCATCAGCCAGGAAGTGCATCTCCGTTCGTTCCTATGATTGCTCGGTGAATGAGGGGCAGACTCGAAGAAGCTGACACATAGCCACGCCTCGGAAATTTGAACTTCATACTAAAACACCAAGCAGTTGCTGCCGCTGATGGTTCGCAAAGGAACCCGCACTTGCGCTCGCTCTCATCGAATCGCATCGCGCGCTGCGCTGCTGCCTATCTTCGGCTGTTAATCTTTTCCCGATATGATGAATGAATAATGATGCGAAATTTTTCGGGGGCACCTTCCGCCCCGTGTAGTGACCGCTCGCCGTCGCCATCGCCGTTGCTGCTGAGTCGTTCTGGAAGGCTGGAAGCGGAAGCTCTGCATGAACAAAAAGTGCTGATCCAAATTCTCCTGGGGGACGGACAGCGACGCTTCTCCGTATAGGTACGAATCGACTGCGCGCGTGAGGACCGTGTTGATTATTTATGAATTTTGCGCGCGATAGAATGGCGTACATAAATTTCCTTAATGCTGTCGTCAACAACCGATCCCAGTCAACGATGGTGGCGATGCCTTGAACGAGCTGACGATAACCAACCACTGTGCTGCTGCTGCTGCTGCCAGAACGGCGAGCCTAGTCGGGGGTGCGTGTGGGTGGGCGTCGTCGTCGCCGTCTTGTGGACACCTACGCGGACGGGGTTCTACCACCCCACGGTTGCTGAGGTAGTAGATTTAGATGGTTGGCAGGCTGGAAGTCAAGTGGCGAACCTGTTCGGCAGGTCTTGGACAGTTCTCAGTGGAACGATTAGGTTGTGTGAAGGGCAGGGGGTTATTTCTCGCGAGGTCGACTGAATTTGCGCAGGATTTATTTGTAATCTCGGCATCGATAAAATCTTTTTCATCGATATTATTATATAATGAGATACTACAAGTGTTCGGGTGTTTCTCGTATGACAGTTCCCTAGGTCGTTCAAGTCTTTGCCATAATACTCCTTCCACCTTTCTATCACCACATTCCCGTTCGTCAGAACACGCCAATCCAATCAGTATTCCTGTGCATCGCAATTCGCTTCTCAGAAAATTCGCAATAGTTTTATTTCATGTAAGACATGTAATAAAACGCGATGCCTTAATAAATCGGTCGTGAATCCTGAATGATATCATACAGACTTTGAATTACATTGATGTAGAATATGTTTCATGCTGATACCACAAATTATTCACTCTTACCGACCCCCATTCGTCTACACACAGACTCTAACGAAATTTAGCGAAGCGATTATGGTCTCCTACGCTCTTCCCCACGTGAGTATGCCAAATCTAGACAGCAACACCTCCACACCGCCGAGCCGAGCCGCCCCGCCATGTGGGTAGAGGTATGCAAAAAAAAAGTCCAGAATCAACCTCAGGCAAAGTTGTTTTTATTTTCTGTCTGCCATTTCTTTTTTTTTTGCGTTTTCCAGTTTTTTCGGGCTCTTATACTCGTCTCGCGTCGGTGGAATCGGCGGCGGTGGCGGTATACGTTCAACGACCACCGGAATCCCGTCGAACGCGCTGCCGGGTGACCGAGCGAGCGAGGTGGGCTCTGTGCTAGCTCGACCGACCTGGGACTGGGATGTGTATAATTGTATTATGTTGGTCCGCCGTCGTCGTCGGTTTGGTGGGGCGGACGACGCAGGAGGATGACATGATGGGCACAGAACTCGCATGAATTATACTTTGTAATCCTCCCGGGAAGGGTTCAGAGGTTTTTTTTTCGCTCCCTTTCGGTGATGAACTGAAAATACACCTCTATACTTGTGGCGGTGGCTGATGCGGCGGCGTCGGCAACGAAACAGAGAAGGAGAAAGTAACGAGTACGTATTACAATGTCGACGACGGCGAGCATATTTTGTTATGTTTATCCAAATTATGAACGCCGAGGGAGGGAAGTGGAATCGTTCTTTTTTTCGGGTGCTTTAATCTTGTGCCTTAACAAATTGCATGTGTTTGAAGTAAATCTGGGGTTTGCGGAAGCGGTGGAAATTTTTGTACACAAATTGCTGATGGGAGTTGTTGATACGAGACGATGTTGACAGAAGTTTTAAAAGGTATTTTGAATTGAGTTTGTCTGTCATTTGGGTTTGGCGGAAAGGAAGGTTGGTGAAATATATTAAATTCGTAGCTGAACACATCTATCTGAAAAAAATATTTAAAAAATCACGTAGTCAAACTATGTATATGGGAGTTCCCGTACAAGAGAGATGTGTCATTTCAACTCATTGAAATTGCAAAACTATGTTGCAATGAATTGGTGAGGTGAAGCATCATTGATAACATAATGATGTTCCCACCAACATTCCGACATCCGCATGAATTTGTGCAGACGCAGAGGTATATTCGGTCTGATGTGGATACAAACGATTGCGATCATCACTTCCTTCCCCTTCCCCACATTGACCTGCATCCTGACGTGGCAGGCGCCATTGTCGCCCAAAAATAGCAGATCATCAACGCTCACACACTGAAGATGCCTGTTAGTCCCCGGCAGATATCTCGTTGGTTCATTGTGTGAGTGTAGCTGGTCTGGCGATACTGGAGTAGCATCCACGGGCAGTCAATCAAGCTCAAGGTGTGAACAATTAGGTTTAGTTAAAATTCACGAATAAAAAGAAATTTAAAGAAAAATCTTCAACAGCTTCTCCCTAATGTGTCAGCAAGTCTACAACTGTGGGTCATCCGTAACGCTTTGAGGGAGGGGAATGTGTGACAAATAATGAACTAATTACAGGAAAATCCCGTAGAAAAGAAAGGTGTGAAAATTCCTATACTTACGTGACATGCTTAATTGATATTCCTCTTGCGAACAAAGTTTGTACTTACTTCTTGAAATCCACTAAAACGCCCTAAGGGAGCATGTATTAAGTACGTCACGGTAATATTGGGAGTTTTCAACCCTCGATCCCCCCCTTCGTACTTTTTTATGCTTATACATTTCTTGTCACACTTTCACAAATCCCCGCTCCAAGCGTAACGTACTTTATGAATGCCCCTTAAAAATATTATGTGGTATGTGTGGCTTTTCAGTCTTCGAATGAGTGTAATCAGTTTTGTACCTTTTAATTCCGCCTTATCCTTTGACAGATACGCGTATTTCGACTACCACTTGTTATTTTCCTCAGTGTCAGTGTCAGTTATATGAATAACTGACACTGAGCAAGATTTCAAGTGGTAGTCGAAATACGCGTATCTGTCAAAGGATAAGGCGGAATTAAAAGGTACAAAACTGATTACACTCATTCGAAGAGGGTATTCTGTTTAGCAGATTCGAAAAGTCGGTACAAAGTTCTCAGTCTTGACAAAATCAAAACGCTGTTATTCTATTTTGTCCGACGTTTCGGTCCGTTTGGGACCTTCTTCAGAGACTCAAAGTTGGCACTCCGGAATTTAGTACCCCACCCGATCAGTGGTGATCGTTCTCGGGTTGGGTATCAAATTTCGGAGTGCTAACTTTGGACCAAGTTTTGTTACCGATAGGGAATCCGATTTGGCTGCGATAGTGCGGGAAAACTCGATTCATGTGACAGTTGAAGGCTCTGCCATACCATACTGGATAAGAGCGCTGTAATTATTGAGTCCAAAACGGAGCAAAACGTCGGACAAAATGAAATAACAGCGTTTTGATTTTGTCAAGACTAAAAAGCCGGTCTCTTCTTCATAATCTTTGAAGCTAACCTGAATTATTTTGTTATATATTTTTCCCTCAATCTGCACCCTCATTAATCGACACATTTCTAACAACCGTCCCTTATCTATATCTTCTTCCGCAGACGAAAAAGCACAGCCCGGGTCACATAAAACGCCCGATGAACCCGTTCATGGTGTGGAGCCAGATCGAGCGGCGCAAGATCTGCGAAGTCACCCCAGACATGCACAATGCCGTCATCAGCAAAAATCTGGGCGCCCGCTGGAAGGCCCTCAGCGAAGCCGAACGGCAGCCCTTCATCGACGAAGCGGAACGGCTACGGCAGCTGCACACCAAGGAGTACCCGAACTACAAATACCGTCCAAAGAAGAAGCAGGTCAAGGGTTCGAGCAAGAGTAGCAGCGGCAACAGTACCGGATCATCTTCAGCTTCGTCCTCGCCGGTATCGTCCACCTCGTCGCGGGATAGCTGTGCCAGCTCGACCTCGTCTTCGTCATCGTCGTCGTCGTCATCGTCCTCCTCATCATCGTCCTCGTCGTCCGGAAAGCCACGGCCAAACCGGCGCAGCAATGGCAAAGTCAACAAAAACGACAACAACAACAACACCAGCAGTAATCTGAAGTCGAAAAAGGCACTGCTCAGGGCGGAAATTAAGGACACCAACGGAAACTTTGAGGAACAGTTCATGAGTCCTTTGGTACCGGCGATGAAACCCAGCTCTCCGGAAGGCGCGGCGTATTTCGAGGATAGTTCGTTGATTTCTCCGGAATCGACGTTCACGAGTGGTATCAATTTGGTGTTTGATGGTAATTTGGATGACTTTTCGCCGGATGAATGCAGTAGGGGCTTTGTGTTTGGTGAACATGAGGAGGACAACAAGAGGATGATTTTGAACAACAATCAGTACACGAACGGTTTGGTGGACACGATGGACCAGAACGGAACCAGCCAGATGAATGTGGACATTAAGAGTGAATCGTGCTTCGAGGAGGAATGCGAGCGGTTTTCCATGGATGATCCTTATCTGAACGAAGCCGTTTCAAAGAGGGACGACAATCCGTACTGTGGAAGCCATGGTGATCAGTATACCCGTGCCAGCCCAGTGAGCGTGAATTCGTTGAACGATGTAGCATACAATGGCATGTTTACGACGGTCAGCATAGCAAACGGAAACCCCACCCTAGCGAGCTTTAGCGAACTGTCGAGTACGGTTTCGCCCCATCTGTTACTATCCTCCGCCATCAACATCCACCAGCTGAACTCGCTCAATTCGGTTAGTCAGCTAACCGACAACCACCAACTGCAGCAATCCAGCCCGCTCAATAGCATTTCGTCCAACTGCCAATCTGCGTCCATGCAGGAAACCCTGATAGCGAGTAGCTGTCCAAACTCCCACATCAACAGCATCACCACGACGTCCAACTGCAACGGTATGGTCCTGAGTGACTGCACCACGAACGGTCTCATCAGCAGTTCAGCGATTGCCCTGAGCCAGCAGGCGCACATCAGCAACCAGCAGCTGGTCCAGATGGACCTGATCAACATGGTCCCGGAGGATCTGAACGACATCCGGATCGACGGACTGGAGACGGCTTCGTCGTCGAGCGGATCGCATCTGGAGTTCACCTACCCGACCGACGATTCCCGGCTGTTCGACCTCACCATGCCGTACGACCTGAACTAGGCTGGACTTGGTTCTACTGTATAGGTTTGGAGCCCTGCTGGGAGGTGCTTGGAGTTACCCAGCGCAGGGAAGATTGGAAGAGAGGAAAGGTACATCGATTTGAGAAAACCAAAAAAATAAGTGCTTTATTGTGAGAGAGAGCGAGAGAGAGAGACAGATTAATCGAGAGTCAGAGTGGTAGCGAGCGGATGTTTGTTTTAATATTATAGGAGAGTAAGTTTTAAAGTGGGAGACAAATCGAAAAAAAAGTAAATTAAAAAGTGTTGTGATGAGGGCGAAATTGAAAAGTTTTTATTTCAGGTGGGAGCTGGACGAAGGATGGTTGAAAGCAAACACAAATGCGGTTTTTAATTAATTGAGAAGTTAGGTGTGGTGATAAAAAACAATCTGGAACATCGCGCGAAAATAGAACGATATGAAGGAGCTCTGGAGGAACAACAAAAACTACCGTACGGTCCCTAATACCAACCGCTTGCTTGCAAATCCAGTTTTGGATTTGAAGTTTAGAAATGGTTACTCTTCAAATTATTGAATCACATTATGAGTGCCAATTTTCAACTGAAATTGGTTGAACTTCTGATGAACGAGACACTCATGACAGAATCCGGAAAAAAATGCACGGAAAAAGTTTTTTCAAGTTGTCATTTCCCAGCTTTTAATTGATGACTGCAATGGTTTCGCCCTCGCCGCCGTCACCGACTTTGGGAAAAAGTTTGCCATCCTTTTTTTCGGTCAATAGAAAAGACCCATCAAGAGAAAAAGCGAGTAGAGCGAGTGGTGGGCCAAAAGAAGGAAATGTTTTGTGGCATTTTCCATTAAGTCATTACACTAATAGCTTGCCTCTCCTTCGCACCACCAGCACGCAGAGCTGGTACTGTAAGGAAAAGTTTGAGAAAAGCAATTGGAATGCGGAAGACCGCTTCACAAGTCATCTCGAATTCGACATGGGGTGGAAATTATTTTGCATTCCTATCCCCCGGGAGAAAAAATGCCAGCCTAGCCTGGCATACCCTGATGGAGGGAAGAGTGATTGCTTGGACAAGACAAACATCAAACCGGGCAGAGATGTGAAGCACCCGAAACTTTTGCACGGAAATTGATCAACTGTTATATTAAAATTTTCTTCAGAGTGGTGCGCGAGCCTGGGCGAGGGATGTTGTTTTTCGGTACGCGTCAGGCCACCCCCCTACTTGGAACCGTCGAGTTGGTGGACGGTGATTGAAAGACGATGAACCGAACGGATCGCATCTGCTGCCAATAAACTAAATTCAATGGCACGGAAAAGTCCCATCGTCGTTTTCCGAAGAAGCAGCGAAAATATAAAATCCAGTTTGGCTATAGCCATGGAGAAGAAAATGGGAACTGTTCGGGGAAAAAACAGATCGAAGCGGATTGAATGATGAAAAGAACGAATTATGATTATTGAATGATTTTCTGTTTTGCCCTGCATTTCGCGTTTTCGCGTTGATCCGGTTGTCGGAGAGTCGGAAAGGAAATGCTTGATTTATGTTTCGCTGCATAAATCATGAATCATAATCCTATTATACAGCTGGGGAAGTTTAAACCTCACTTCGGTTGAAGACGAAGACGTTCGAGTTTGGGATTTTGGCGGTACTTTGAAGAGCTACTACTCTTTGGGTGATGAAGACTTCACAGGAAAGGAGCCAGCTTTAATGGTACTCTTACAGTTGTCCTGCTTTGACAAGTTACGTTGAGAGGTGAAAGTCTTGCCATTGTGTGACAAACTCTCCTCAGCTGATGCCAATCACAGCATCATGGTCAAAATCAATGTAGATTTTGCTTCATACAATAGTTGAAAGCTTCTTAAAAACATTTACCATGTACGTTATCGTCCAAACTTATTAATTTTCATCTTTTGTTTTGATGGTAACTGCATTTGTAATCTTCAAAATTTATGATAGCCTGGGACACTTGAGAAGTGAATGAATCTTTCATTTATCACTGAAGCTTCACCTTAACATAAATGGTGACTTTTACTGTTATGGTTTACACGTTCGAAACATTAACATTAATGATGACAATTACGGTTATGGTGACTATAACATAACTTTTGACAGTATGGGATTCATGGTAATTTCCTAGGCAATTGTGTGCATTTTCACACTTCTTCTTCTTCTTTATGGCTCTACGTCCCACTGGCTCTTGGCCTGCCTCGCTTCAACTTAGTGTTCTTTGAGCACTTCCACAGTTATTATTGAAGGGCTTTCTTTGCCTGCCATTGCATGAATTTGTATATTGTGAGGCAAGCACAATGATACACTTACCTTGAACAACAAATCACGATTCGGATTATTTGGATGATTGAAACCAGAGTTCCTGACGATTTGAAACAAATGTTAACTATCACCACACCTGTGTAACAAAACTGGAACGTACTAGTGTGCGCCATCTCAACTTCAGCTTTCACTTTTCAGTCAGACTTTCATTTTTCTCTTCATCAGATCCGTGATTGGTTCTCGATTTCATCCTTTTATTTTTTGTACATATTGTAGTATAGTTTTCCCATTCTGTATAAAGAAAAGATACAAACATACACAATTATTTAGTTGAATTTTGTTTTCTTTGTACATTTTGTCCAACTGATTTGATCCCACCTTGTGCTCTTTTCATAAGTATTTTTGTGCGACATTTAAATTTCCTAAGAAAACAAAAACAAAATTAAGCAAAAAATTTAAACCAAGGTTAAAGCAAACAAAAACTGTAGATATAACGAATAAGAAGAAAAGCTGTATGTGATTAAAAAGTAATGGAATACAAATTCCGCAACCAGCCGGAAGTTTTCTGCGACATTTAATGGTAAAATTAACGATTGAGTATCGAAACCTAACAAAAAATAAAGGTTGGATTTTATCAACTCTTAAGCAAGTACACAACCACACACACAGACATGAATACACACACACACACAAACGCATGCAACTTTTATAGTTGCAATGCTAGTACTACACTTTTGAATAAGGAACAGAAACCATAGGAAGTAAGGTTAGAGCGCAGGCAGGTAGGCAGGCGGGAGAGTGAGCACCGAACAGAGAAGAAACGCAGTTGAAATATTTTCTATTGGTAGGCGTGACAGAGGCGCGCGACATATGTGGGCGTAAAATACATTAAACTATACACAACACTATATTATTGTGGTTATGATAATTGTGTAGTAGTGCTATTTTATCGAGAATTACAAAACAGAATAGAAGAAGTCGGAAACCATCATTCGCTGCGCCGAGCGGTGCAGTTTGTGGCGTGACACGGCAGGAACTCTCTCTCACTCATGCAAAACAATAGTTTTTTGTTCGCAGATGACAGACAGGCAGGCAAAGAGGACTGGAAAAAAGAATGCACGGGAAATATAAACTATATTGCGACTAGAAGATCTCTCAATGAACAGAACAAAACAGAAATGATAACTTGGGTTTTGTCACGCAAACAATATCAGGGAAATGTTTGTTTTTGTTCTGAATTTTTTGTAAGAAAATAATCAAAATGGAAGAAAAAAAGTTTGACTCTCACTCACTGTAGTGAGGGAAAGCCGTTGAACGTTGTGAGAGGGGGCTTACAGGTGAAGCCATCCCCGAGTGCGAGTGAAAGAAAGATAACATTGAAATAGTAGCATACTAGTTGATAAACTGTATCCAATTAATAAGCATCAATTATCGATAAGTGAACCGATCCGTACCGGGGTCGGAAAGCAGTGTCAGTAGCAATTTGATAGCTTTTCATCAATTATTTAGGTCAATAGGGTTCGAAAACCGAGCCAGACATTGATCGACAGATACATGTACTAAGTGTATTTTATTTTTGTAAATCAAACTACAAGAGCTTTTTTAAGTACCATTTTAGTGAGAGGGCAGTTATTTTCGATATAAATTGTTTACTTTCTTCAACGATGGAAAAAGCAAAAATCTCAGGATTAAATTCAAAATACAATTAATAGAAAATAAAACGTGATTGTTGAGCGACTTATTACTCAAAACAAAGTGGTTTATTTTACTACGAATCTGCAAAAAGAAATCATACAAAAAGCAACATAACGACTACGAAAAGTGATTCACAAACTATTTTGGAAATATACACCGAACCAACAAAAAAACAAAAATAACAGTTAAAAATAGTAAACCAACAAACGTTACAGCGAAACAATACGAAACCAACAACTGAAACCAACCGAATGCTCGTAAATTTTATTCAGAGATTTTTTCTACTAATTTCGCAACTAACACTACTAAAATATCGAACGCGCGCGCGATCTTACTAAAACTAATCAACATTGAAAGAACAATCATAACGTGACTAACTACGAAAGGAAATCAAAGCAAAACTAAAAGGAATGGTTCCTACCCCTGCGCAGCAGGGACCAGAATCGACGCACCACCGCTCTGCTGCACAACGTTCGCATCGGACGACTACAGTCGAGTCTCCTATTAAACGCTTCCACCCACTATACGCCCACCGCAATTTCTCAGCCGTCTTGCATCCAATCCAGCTGATTTTTTTAGTGCAGTTCGTGCTTACTATAGACTTACCAAGCACAAAAAATGAACTAAATTGGATAAAAGACAGCCTTGAAACGCGGTAGACGTTAAGTGGGTGGCAGTGTCTAATAGGAGACCCGACTGTACCTACTTTTAAATTTGAGTTTACCGTTTCCAATCATTCAACCCGAACACGAGCCGGACTGCCGTCGCAGTCCCCGAACATCAACGATTTAACGTAGGTACGTACCAACGAGGTTGTGAGAGTGAGATCGTTTCCCAGCAAGACTATCATCGGTATGCGTGTATGTGCTATCCGTACATAGTTGTGTTTCAGTAGTGGCAGCAGCCTGATAGTTATCTTCCCGTCTTCCCTATAGTGGCAGAAGCGTTCCCCATCCCTGATTTACTGACGTGTTGAATCACTTTGTTGCCACGCAGCGCAATTGTGAGGCGTTTCGTGATTGTGATCTGTCTCCTTTCAACGCAGTATTGGTCTTGTTACTTTTTTTAGATTTTTGTGCTCAAATTGTTAGTTTTCTCTAAATAAAAGAACGCTTGAATTGACGTCAAAAGCTAGATCCTACATAAAAAGTTTTTTTTAAATGCCAATACTCAGTTTACGCTACCGTCATCTGGTGGCAACATACAGTTTTGTGCAACAAAACTCAGAAGATACTAGTGGGAAACGCCAGAAGACTCGAAAAACTATGCGCACGAAATTTCGCCAGTGTTTCATCTGTTTATTTGTGGCAAACAAATAAACATTATCCAGATGAAAAGTCGTAATTTCTTCCTGAAAAATTCAAATGATTCACTAGTAAGCAAGTAAAATACGACGTGTTATAATTTATGAACGGGAATGCGGGTTTCAAACTAAAAATCCAAATAAATTTCCTAACAAATCTTGTACCGACTTTTCGAACCCTCTCAGCATTCCTAAGAAAATCTATTGACCGTTCTGGTAAAATTTCTAAAGAAATCCTAGTAACATATTGAAAGGACGACTTTTGGCATAATGTTTTGTGGTTGAAACATGACTGATTTCTGATTACATATCTATGATAATTTTATCAGATATTTTCAGAACTTCTCTAAAACAAGAAATTTTCAGAATTTTGGTAATATTTGGTGTTGAAAATCTTACAGGAAACATTGGAAAAACAATCTGGAGATTTTTTCCCCGATATATTATTTTTTTTTAAGGACAGACTGGTTAACATCCAAAAATGGCCGCCGTATTGGCCGAGTTTGACACCCACTCACGATTTCGAGCGCACAAATTTCTTCGTAAACAAAACTAGCGCACCTGATATTCTTATTTTAAGCTTATTACAAGAGATCAAAGGGCCCATATAGCCGAGGCGGTAAACGCACGGATGTTCAGCATGGTCATGCTGAGGGTGACGGGTTCGATTCCCGGTCGGTCCAGGATCTTTTCGTAAACGAAATTTCCTTGACTTCCTTGGGCATAAAGTATCTTCGTGCCTGCCACACGATATACGCATGCAAAATGGTCATTGGCAGAGGAAGCTCTCAGTTAATAACTGTGGAAGTGCTCATAAGAACACTAAGCTGAGAAGCAGGCTTTGTCCCAATGAGGACGTTTATAAATAAAAAAAGAACAAGAGAACAAGAACAGAATAATAAAATGTACTGTTGTTTGAAGCTTGCTTCTTGAGATTTGTGCGTCTGAAGTTCTGATGCACTGTTTAAGCAGGATTGCAAGACGTTTGTCCTTAAATCTGCGCAAAACGTTCACAAACCTTCAGACCTTCTTTCCAATTTCAGCAGAAGTGCCTCCAGCAATCTATTTCCAGAGCTTCTTCCAGAAACTGTCCAGCAGCACATTTCTCCTAGAGCTCCTTCGGAAAGTTTTCTTTCCTGGGATTTCTTCAGGACCTACGCCGGGATTTTTTCAGAAGGTTCTCCCTGGATTTCTTCCTGACGATCTCTTGAGATTTCTCTCTAGAAATTTTCCCAGCGATTACTACAAGCGTCCCCTAGTTTCTTAATGAGATCCTGATCGGACTTCGTATGGATTGTTTTTTCAGATATTTTTTCCATTTTTTTACTGTTTGGGAAAACTTACGAGAAAAACATGACTGAATTGCTTATTACACTAGTTCACAGCATTTTTTTTAAACTTCTGTTCTTTCTGAATTTGTACCCAAATATATCTTGAAATAAAGAATGCACCAGGCATTTTTCTAAAATACTTACAAAACTGTAACAATTTTTCAGATTTTTCTTACGGTTTCTGCAGAAGTTCTTCTAGTATTCTTTTTTTAGAATTTTTTTTTCAGAAATGCTCCAGCTTTCTTCCAGAACTTCTCTTAGAGGTTTTCTGGGATCCTGGGAATTAATCCTGGGATTTTCCCAAAAGGTTCACCCGTTTTTTTCTCTGAGAATTTCTTCAGAAACTTTCTTAGTGATTCTTCCCGGGATTTTGCGATGGTGTCCTTCTGGAATTTATCACGGAATGTTTTCAGAAGTTCTTTCCAGGCTTTCTAGAGGTTTTGCACCCGGGAGTTTCTCCCGGAATTTCCCTCAAAAGTCTTTCCGGGATTTCTTCCTGAGTCCCTGCTGGCATTTCTCCAATGGTAGCTCCCGAATTTGCTTGCGGGATTTACCTGGATTTCCTTTCGTCGATTATCACAAATTTCCTACCAGGATTTTCTCGTAATTTCTTCAGAGCTTATTTAGGGTATTTTTTTTTCGAAAAGTTTCTCACGGGATTTCTCTTTGAAAATTCCTCGGGATTTTTCCAGAAGCTTCTCAGTTATTTTTATTAGAAGTTTCTTAGAGTTTCTCGTTATTTTTTCCTTGAGATTTTCCCAATTTTTTCAGGACTTCTTTGTGGAATCTCTCGAGAGAACGATCATTGTTTCTTTTAGAATTGCTCTTTCATATATGCCAGCCTTTTCTTCGTTTCTCCCATTGTTAGTTTAAAAAAAAATCACCTGTTTTCAACAGCTGATCCCGTATTTCCTGGAATGATTTTTCCCAAACTTCCGTTGAACCGCAGAGATTCTTCTAGGATTTCTCTTTGAGTTTTTCTAGGAAATACTTCCAGATTTTTTTTTGTGGAAAATGAGAAACTTTCTGCTATAGCTTCTACCGGAATTTCTCTTATAATTTTCCTTGAAAAATGCTGAGAAGAACTATAGCAAGAAACTTGAGAGTAATATCAGGGGAAATTTCCAACTGCGCCCAAAAAATATTCCAGGCAAAATTACAAAAAAATATAGAAAGGAGTACCTGAGACTCTTCCTATAATTTTTTGGGGAAAAATATTCTCTGGATGAATTCCAGGAGAAATATCAGAAATAATTTTGGAAGAATGTATATAATGAATTAAAGGACGAATCTCTGGGGGAATTTACAGGACAATATTCTTAGGGGAATTCCAGAAGGAATATCATCACAAAATCCAAAAAAGCATCCTGACAGAAATTTTGGATGAAATCAAAGGAATCCCAGGAAGATATTTGTAAGATGTCAATGAAAAATGCATGGAAAATCCTCTGGCAATATATATTCTACTTTAGCAGTTCCGGAGAACTTTACATCACGATGTTTTCAATTCGAATGTTGGTTTTCTACAAGAAGTCCATTATGAATTACGATTGAAATAAGAATAAGGAGAATCACGAACATCAGGAATATTGCTTGATAGTTTTACAAAACTCCAAAACTTTAAAGGGGATTTGCAGTACAAAGCCTCAGATATTTGCTGTCTGAGTTCCTTGGATGATGAATTAGCATTTCTTTTTGAATACTTTTGGTATTTTTTTGGTTATTACAATTATTAGTAACGCACCAAATATTTTTGAGTAGTTCACCATAATAAATTTATGATAAGGTCTCTTGCATCCACTGCTGGCACAAATCTGGAGATCCGTCAAACGAAACAGGCTGAAAATGTTACTTTATGTTGGTTGCGAGTGAGCAAGCAACAAGTAGCATTTTCAGTCTCATTGGCCTGCTAAATAATCAGATTTGGGCTCTTGAAATTTTGAACGGATAAGAGGTGGCCAATCTCTGGTTTCTACACTGAAAGACGGGATTGCGATTGAATTTACTGTTTTGCAGTGTCAATTTGAATACAAAACGCCACTAACTTTGTGCAAACTGATTAATCGTTCATTATAACAGATAAAAGTTTTCAATCCTACTATGGATCCAATTTTCAATCAAAACAAGTATTTGGTGGCAACCGGATTCAAACCAAGAACCTTGAGATCACCAGGCTTGCACGCTACAACCAGACTATCGAACAGGTTGATATGAGCGGAAAAATAAAAACGCACACAAGAAGCGTTTGTGGGTCGATGATCACGATTTGCCATGGTAAATTTGAATTGAAAACATTTTTATGCTGGTCATTACCACAAGCTGTCTTTCAGTGCAACTACCTTGTCCTTGTCCAGTGTGCCCAGCTGCGCAGTGAGGACTAGTTTTCGCTAACGCCCACCTGTTAATTTAACAATTCGGCATTGCAATAACGTTTTCCATCTCGAGCAATCCTCAATTGTGTTTCCCAAAGGTCAATCTCTTATGTTTTTGATATGTTAGTCTTAAATAGTGCTAAAATGACGTGACAACCTTTATGTTAACACTAGTTCATTTAGTTTTCAAGTATGTTGTGGTAACCACAATAGTTGTTTGAAACGTCAGATCAGCTTCACATCCAGGTAAGATTGTGAGCTATTTCCCTTTGTTGGTTTAGACATGAGCACAAAAATCTAAAAAATAAGACACCTCCTCCAATCCCTGCAGATGTTAATTGGTTTGCAACATCCAGTTGACCACCCGCTCCCTGTTCCTAGCCGACAGTTTCAGGTTCTACTCTTGTTGTTGATAATCGCATTCGTTTTGATATCCAGGCTCTAGAGTTAATTGTGAGATTTTTGAGCGAAGACGCGCCATCGTCGTGTTGGTGGTGGTAAGTTGTTGAAGTGGCGCGCGTCTGTTTGTATTAGCACTTGGAAGGAACATTTGAAATGATCGTGTCTTTTATACTCACGTGTTTGTGTTGGTGTTAGTAGGAAAACTATTTAACTCATTGGTGTGTATTAGGGACGACCGCATTGCACTAAACATTGGATATTTGAAGCTTGTAGAGCAGGGTAACTTACAAAGATTACGAACACACGTCACATATGTGTACACAGGCTGACTTGACGAAAGTGTAGTTAAGCGATATTGTAGCTAACAGCATCGTCAAGTTGAAGATTGTTTATTGATAATATTGGTGCAACTGGAGAACAGAACCGCGTTTTCAAGACTGATAGCTACAAACAAACATTCTTAGCTAAGTGAAAATATAATGTTCAGGTGACCTCATTCCAAATATCGTGATTGGGTTGTAAATTTTGTGACGAGAGTAGCTTGGAAAGTTTGCTTAAAACTCCATGTGTTCCTAACTCGTTGAGTTTGACTATTTCGACAAGTGATGGAGTTGAATATGTTGTCTTTATTTTCCAATGATGATAGGTGGTTTCCAAATATTACTCCAGAAATGAAACCCAAAAAAGTTTACATATTGGATTATGATTACTTCATGTCATTTTCTTTGAATTTGTAGTTAAATTGCCATTCTGTTTTTCTAATTATTTTCATTTCCAAAATTTTCTCAGTCATCATCAAATTTGACAGTCAAGCATACTATCACAATTGTGCATACATTTCACAAGGTTTTCACAGACAATGGTCTCCATTTTTTCACTCTTGATCTGCAAAACTTTCATTCCGAAATGAGTTTGGAATGCTGTTCACCAATTGTACAAAATGACGAACCCAAAATGTCACCCAACGCCCTCCTCCGAGAATAGTAAACTGTGTTCTTTATCGCCCATTGTGTCACCCTCTCCCAATTTGAAACATTTCAAACAATTCAAACGCATTTTAATTTGAATGGGTTGGAATTTGCTGAACGAAAGATCTCGTTATTCACTAAAGTTAATCTTCGACGTTTCTCCCCATAGTTTTATCCAGTTCTGTCCTACTCTGTTCGTGTGCGGTTCCTTCTAACTATTGCAACTCACGAACTAAACCAATACAAATTACAAATCAACCTAGAGGAATCAAGCAGAATGAAAATAATAACTAATTATATAAAGTAGAAAGCTAAGTGTGAATTATAACAAGTAACTAATAGAAAAAGAGTAAAACAAAATGTGACGAATACAGAAAAAAAACAAATAAAATATTCAGGTATCTATGCAGGCTGTGAAATAGTCTATTTTTTATTTAAACATTAAAACAAAACAAAATACTTTTACCGTATATTGTAACTTATTTTCTTTTGTAAATGTTTTGCTTCAACATATGTTTGTATGTCGTTTTTCATCTACTATTTCGGGTTTGACACTGTTCAGAACAAAAGTTACAACTACACATACAAACAACAACATTTGTTCTAATCTGAATTGAAAACTGCCAAATCAAGCATTTTCCACAAAAACACTTTCAACTTACAATTAATAGTTTATTGTTTTACTTTTACTTATCAATTTACCGTTTCATTTAGCTTTTTTCCGACGATAGAGCATCGAAGAATCAACTCATAAGCATACACACATAGACAAACGTAAACCAATGGAGAATCAAATTTTTAAAGAAACTGGAAACAAAATGGAACACAACTCAAATCCTATACTTATCCTAGCGATGACGTAAACGAAGAGAAGTCGTCTTTCCCCCTACTATCGCTCTAAACAAATACAAAAACAAAACATCCTTGAAATCAACCGCTTTAAATGTGTAGAGGAAATGTTTCTTTCTATTACAATTATATAAATTATAAAACGTAAACAAATCGGAAGTAAATATAAAACTATAAACAACTTGAAGACTTATCTCGTAGAGCTCTTCGAAGTGGATCGTCACTCTTTCCCAAAGAACTTACACAACAAGGGAATGCATTGGGGAAGAAGCGAACCCACTGTCAACGCAAATGTAATAAAACACTCACACACTCTCACAGAAGAAAGAAATCACACGATGAAGAAGCCCAAGCATATTTATTGAGCAAACCCAGAACGAAAGCAAACAAACAAATTACATAAATGTCTATTTATATATTTACAACTTAAACACAAGTCGTACGTTTAATGAAAAAAAAAAAAAACAACAAATTATATCGTGAAAGCGTGGATCAGAAAAAAGAAGCAAAACTTAGTACACTAGCAATTTATCTGCAAGGAGCTTATTGGTGATAGCTCAGAATCGAATAAAGCATAACTCCCTTGTCGGCTCACGAAAAGTCCAATTATTTTGTTTACAAACACGGAAATTTTCATTTTCAGTTGGCAGTTTCGTTTTGACCATCAAACTGGCAGCACTGATACTGTTGCTGCTGTCAACATTTTGCATTCACAAACACACACAGCATGCTTTGTGCCCTTTCCAAAGACTTGATTGCAAGGTTTCACACATACACACGGAACAGAACCGCGAACTGAAAAGCCACAAAGCAATCTGTTATGTGACGGTTGAAATCGACTTTGAAAAAAGCTGAGCCATACCAATTTCGTTGATTTGCAATAGCATAACGCACAATCAGCAGGTCCCTTCAAGTATCATAAGTGATGTTATAGAGTAACAAACGAACGCCATGCCATGTGCGTGCAACCGTGGAATCAATTGTTTTTGATATTTGCATGTGTCGATGCCACCGTGGTGGACGCCCGATTTATCCGAAGAAACAAAGCCAACTACGTTTGACAGGAGAGCAGCTGTCAAACAGGGAAATAGCGGGACTAACCTGTGTTTGTGGGTAGGCAAACCAGACACTCTCACAGATACTATTGGGGAAACTGAAGATACCGATTTGTAATATTATGT
>NW_026917280.1:0-22500 GCF_035046485.1 Aedes albopictus
ATTGTTTCACTTTTTGATGTAACCTCAATTGTGTACGTTTAATCAGTTATGCCATAACCGTTTATTGCTCCGGAATCTTTTTCTTTGCGAAGAGCGGCTCCAATGAGAGTCTAATGAAGGTGTGGAAGAGACATTTGTTGTGCGTGAGATCCGTGTTTGGTGCAAAACATGTCACTACTACAAGCAAAGCGAGCTCCCATAAGAACGCGTGTCAAATAGTGACGTCACTATTTGTGTTTACATTTTTCTTTGCTTACTAATACATAGCCATCTCTTCTTCTTCCCCACCTGTAATATACTCTCATTGGAGCGGCTCCATGAATCACCTGGTGTTGGTATTAGAATATTTGCACATCATTTAACGCACACCGACGATGGTTAGTAAAACGCAATGAGAGTCTAATGAAGGTGTGGAAGAGACATTTGTTGTGCGTGAGATCCGTGTTTGGTGCAAAACATGTCACTACTACAAGCAAAGCGAGCTCCCATAAGAACGCGTGTCAAATAGTGACGTCACTATTTGTGTTTACATTTTTCTTTGCTTACTAATACATAGCCATCTCTTCTTCTTCCCCACCTGTAATATACTCTCATTGAGTAAAACGCATCAGACCTGATGTTTGTTTACAGTATGGGTGAGGTGAATGAAAAATGACTGTCAAGGCTGGACTTCTTTGTGGTGAATCGCGAGCTGGGCCATACGGTAACTTTGCGGTGATTTTGGAATAAGAATTCCAAATGGATTGAAGTAAGTAGATCTTATGATTTGGTCAACTGATAAGTGAGAAATATAACGGTATCAACATTGAGGCTTTATGAGTGAAACGGGATGTAAAAAGCACAAAGAGACAGTGCTGTGTGATAGTGAAATCGGAGCCCTATTTGGTGGAGTGGATTTGGGCCGCTCGGGGTTGTTGCTTCATGCTCCTATCCATCTGTTGACAGATACGAGCGAGACGGAGCAGCTTCGAGAGGGTTCAGCCTGCCTCGCTGATGGGAAATCTGGTTTAACGGATAGGAAATATCAGATGCATGAGAGTTGGAAGAATGTATTGGTATTAGTGGAAGTGGGTTGTATGAATAAAGAGTGTATAGTGAGACGAAAACTGAGTGAGAAAGAACGTGAGAAACGATAGTCTGGTCATAGGGAACTGCATGAAATTCTCCCCTTCTCTTTCACTCTTACAGAAATTTTGTAAACAACAAGGCCAAGAAACGTCAAAATCCCATACAAAATCAAAACAGTGCAGTGCCCTATTACATTATTTATTTTTTCTCTTTCAAATTCTAATGAGATTTAAATGTCAACTTTTAGTGTAATCAACAACATGAATGAAACATAGGAGTGATGTGAGAATTATTGATTGAATGATAACGCGGGGAGCAAGCAAACGGGATCCAGCGGTATCTTAGGATTCATCATCGGTTTCTGAAAGATAAATTAGAAAGTAAATAACAAATCAAGGTAAGGGCAAGGGATGAGGCGATTAGGCGACTGCAGCTGGGCATTTTGACTCGAAAAGCAAGGGTCATACTAATGCTCCTATTCGGGTGTATGCTTGTTATAGCCTTTCAACCATTCAACTACTTACCCCAATCACTGTCCGAACTATCAGATTCGTCCTTTTCATAGATCTCCAGCAGTTTTTTATGGAATTGGTCCTTATTTATCGCCAGCTCTTTCCAATCATTGTAACTGATATCTCCTCCATATCGATCCATGGTTTGGGTAATGCTGTTCCTCCATGTGAAGCCAGGCCGACAGGATCTCAATCGCCGGGGACGTAAGCGTGCCGCTGCACGAAGGGGATGACATCGCGGTCGTCTTCTTACGTGTCCCCACCACCGCATTTGATAAATGCGAACCTTTTTTGTGACGCGACGCTTATTTAAAAGAACCTTCACAGACTTAGGAAGACGAGACCGATCCTGTGCATTACAGTGCTTAAACATGGATTGCACAAGTTGTCGTTCATAGCCTCGCATCGATTTTCGGCTGTACTTAGTAAGCACAGCGGTTTGGGTTCCGTAAATGATTGACGGAGCGATTACAGATTCATAAACAGTCTTCGCTACCTCCCACGCAGGCTTGTACTTTCTCAAAAAATCTAAAACGATTCTTGAAGTACGCAAGGCAGTGCGACACCTTGTCCGTATCGTCATTGGGCGATCAAGACGAGCGGTCAGATAAATGCCGAGATACCGTAAAGGCTCAGTGGTTTTGTAAGATCTGCCCAATACCACTAACTCGTCAACGGCTTCCGCATTTGGTTCCCTTACTAGTACTTTACACTTGCCTTCATTCAGGTTAAGCCCGACAAACTCCAAATACTCCTTCAACTTGGAAACAATTCGTTCTAGGTCCTCCACAGTTTCGGCAATAACGATAATGTCATCGGCGAACACTAATATGAGTGGTAGGGAAATCTGTCCCTCCTGATTGAGCTTGAGGTTGGGGACTTCATCCTCCACCGATTCAAGGACCGCCTCCATGATTAGGTTGAATAAGTAGGGAGAAAGTGGACAGCCCTGCTTTATACCCCTTACACGTTCAGTAGGCGACGTTAATTGACGCTGCCACAATATCTGCTGATGTTCCCCGGTAAGACATTCAACAACTCTATCAACAAAATACTGAGGAACTCCTTTTCCTGAAAGAGGGAAAGAAAAGTATAACATATATTTCATAATCTACTCTAAATAAATTACCTCGAAGGATTGATGGCAATGACGTAAGTGAGACTCGATCGAACGCTTTCTCAATATCGAGAGACATCAGTACCAACGGAGTACCCTCATTCCATTTCTCCTGCAACACTCGTTGAAGGACATGTAAATGATCTGTAGTCGATCGCTCGGGAAGGAAAGCGGCTTGATGAGTACCGATCTGGCCAACGTAACTCTGAAGTTTTGACAGGATCCAGGTCGAGTATATCTTATAGGCGGTACAGGTCAGACTGATGCGGCGGTAGTCATCAACTGTCTTCGGTTGTCGAATCTTGGGAATAGGAACCATAACTACTTTTTTCCACTCCGCTGGTAATTGGTTCTTAGTAAACACCTCCACTAAGAGATGATGCAGTTCTGAAAGGGTTTCATCGTCACAATGCTTGTAATACTCGGTGTAAAGGTTGTCCACTCCCGGTGATTTGCCATTCTTCATCCCGGATAGAATGTCCTTTATCTCGTCGAGAGTAGGAGGATCCACTGCCGTAACCGAGTCAGACGGGTCTTTAGAGTAGGTCGGCATCATGGATTCAGAGACCTCATTCCGCTGAATCCAGTCATCGAACTTAATAACGGAGGCTCGTGAAACATTATTCTTTCGTTTTTTAAACCGCTTCAAATACTTGTAGGTCCTATTTATGCGTTGACCCACAGGAAACTTCTGCAGATTCTTGAAGAAGTCCATGATGGATTTTTCCTCACTTTCTCGTACGGCAACTCGCAGTTTCTCTCTTGCTTCTGCCAGCTTATAGTTCCATTTTGGTTGACAGGAGCGTGAGGCCCAAAAGGTGCAACGTTTTACTTCGGCTAGAGCTAAACGGCATTCTCGGGTTTGGGGCAGCTGGGTTGACCGCTTCAAAATGGTGGAGGCACTGGAGCTGAGCTTGTCTTTGATGTGATTCCAAGCTGCATCAACATCGTCGGATACAGGACAGGAAGGATGATAGTTTTGCAGGCTTTCAATAAACTTCTTTTGAATTGTCCTACTAGACAGAAGGGAAGGATCAACGTCTGATCGCGGGTTTGCAGGGGCCTTGTTGGGTGCTGTCTTCAATACTGACCGGTTTTCGACCACAGAGGCCAATAGAAGCCGGTGATCGGTCGAGACGTCGCCAGGAAGGGTACATTGCATTCGTCTCAGAAAAAGCAACGAGTGGACGTGTGTCAGTAAATGATCGATTTGGCTTGCTCGGTCTCCAACAGACCATGTCGTCAAGAAGCTTGCGTTGGCTTGAGTATTTCTCGCAGAAAACAAGTGCAGATTTAGGAAAAATCTCATCTGCTGTCCGTTTTCGTTGAAAAGTTCATGTCCAACATATTTCCCAATCAGAGCTTTCTCGTTGACTGCCAAGTTACTGCAGCCTAGTTGACTGTTGAAATCACCCGCGATCAATAAATTACGGGAATCTTTCAAACCACTTACTAAAGAACCCAACCCGGAGAAAAAGCCAGCATTTTTCTGATTTGGCCCATGCACATTGGCAACATTAAGTGTATGGCAGCCAGAAGCGGTCTGAAATAGATACATACATATTATATGAGAAACCACAAAGTCGCAAGAGTACAAAATATGCCGTCTTACCCTGTAGGATATCTCTGTCAACTGAATATTAGGGCCAAAATTTTTCAGAACATTGAGTCGGATGTCAGCGTTTATTCTGACGAGAATTGCAAGTCCTCGCCTACTGCTTCGTGATTTCTGTCCTGGATACCATCTATAATTCGCGGTCAAAGCCTCGTTGCCCTGAAGATTTACCTCCTGAAGAACAGCAAGATGAACACCCCGAGATACTAAGAGTGCATCGATGGTATCCCTCTTCTCAATACTCCTACAACCATTAACATTGATCGACGCAAACTTTAGCCCAGAACGTTCATCAATAACAACAGGAGTCACAGCCATTTCAGGCGTTGCACAAATTTCAACCCGAGCTATCTTTTGTGCAACTTCAATCGTATCCTGCTGTTGAAAGACTCGATTCGGCCGACATCGCTTAACCTTCATCACACTGGAATATCTGGTTGGGGCAGATCTGCAATCTTCCAGCAGTTCGATTCTGACGGAACTACGACAACGAGCGGGATTCAACCGGATCGTTTCTTGATTGGTACTGTGCAACAGGACTGTTAAATTCATTATTATCGACAGGATTATCAAAGAGCCCCTTCCTCCATCGCAACGACCAATCTTCAAATGGAACAGGAAGGTGTCCAGATCCTCCGTAGGAAACCCCAACGACGACAGTTCATCAGGAGTTAAGGCTTGACACTCATCGGCAATCAAACTTCTCAACAAATAGACACTATTTTGCCCAATAGTTTCCCCAGTTAGCTGATGACCAATTGATTTCCATAGGGACTCTTGGTCATCATGAAGAATAGCAGCCACGACCTCGAAATCATCATCGCACAGAGGAACAGTCGCAGTTGGAGTAGGATTCGGTGTCAGGGCATAATCGGATGAGCGAATGATAATGACGCTGTCAAAATGGTTCCTCTCTCCTAAGCTATCTCCACCCACCGCCCGGTAGAAAATATGATAGGTGCTAGGGCTCTCGTTGTCGTTCTCGATCGGATCAAACCTGATGCAAGTGTTACTTTGGTGAATATGTATACTCACTCTGAAATAATTTGAGATCGCAGAGATGCACTCAGTGCCGGCCCATACACCAGGAGAACGCAGCATCTCCAGGTAACTCTGCACTCTATCATCCAGGGACATGGGTCCAGACACAAACTCACAGGCATAGGGTACCAAGCTCTCATAATAGTATTCAATTCGGCTTCTTATTTCCCGAACGGCAATCTCTCTCAACTGTTCACTGTATGGTTTGAATAATCGGTTTTTGGGCGTAACTCCATACATCTGATGCACAAGCGATCCGAACAAGCAGTCGCCGTCGCCCGGGATGCACAACAGCCAGTACCGATTTCCTCGTAAATCAAATATGTCCTCCATGACTTCTACGAAAAAAAAACTATTTAATTGATTTAAATTTACCTACAAAAATGTCCTACGTACAGCCGATTCACTCCAGAGGGACAAAATGGCGTCAGTAAACCACGGCATACAAAGTCTGAATAAAGTGTTCGAACAGAGTATAAGGTTGGAATGAGTCTTGTAAATGTATGAATGATATAGTTATGTACATATATATATGTGGACTAATAGAGCATGTGTGTATGTGTAGTATACACGTGGCACGCGAGAAATGTGCTAGTAGTTCTCAAATTTCTGAATATCTCACGATTTTCTATGTCGTATTAGCTGTATATAATTCTTATTGGAAATAGCGATCAGTGAACACTTGATATGGTGTGGAGGTCAGTCTAGCATATTAGAAATGCAGAGAACCAGTGGTTCAAACGTTGGGTTCGTTCCTTGTTGTTCCCTTTATTATGGATATCATAATTATTTTATTAGTTCAGTATTTAGCCATGGATCATGATTTATATCTGTTTCTTGGGTTGGGTGTGTATGACTTTTCAAATATTTTCCATAGAGTTTGTTTGGTTCGTCACCACGAGTGTCGACTTGGATTCTCACTTCTTTTTGAATGTCACTATTTGGGTCAGTAGATATAATGGATCACTGTAGAGTAGGGTGGTCCGCACTTATGTGTAGAGCGGGAATTTGGAGAAGCGCCAGGTCTTGCCTCCTGAGTCGGTTGTTTTGGACTCCCGGAGGCTGCGTTCAGGATTTGGGCGGGGTCGATTGAGCCTGGGGAGGGCGCTCAAAACGCTTAAAGTTTGTGTGGGGGAGCTTGGCCGGGTGTGTGAGGAGATTTCGGGTTTTCGAGTTTTGCCGCTGGGTGGCGCTATAGGCGTTCAGTGGGTGAACCCTTTTGTGTTGTTGTGGATGACTGTATGCCGGGGAACTTTGTCGAGGACCGCGGAGTGATCCGACGGTTGTGAGGGAGGTTGTACCCTGGGCACAGTATTGAGATTTCATTATTGATATTATTCCTTTACATGGAAGAAAAGCAACAATAAAGTTTATCCTCGCTTTGCCTAGGGTATTGCTTTTTTCACGGACGTTGGATCGCTTTGCGGTCTTCGCCGGGGCTGTTTGGCGTATAGTCGCCTACAATAGGGCCGAAGTGTTTGATTATTGAGCGCTTGCAGCGCCACGGAAATCGGGGACTTGGGGTTCCTGCATAAATTTGGTCAGGTTTGTCCATACGAGCTTCGGGCGGTTTTGGGTGCTCCCTTGGGCTCGGCCGATTTTTTTTTTTTTTTTTTTCTCAGGTTTAGGGCGTGGCTTCTTGGCTTCTTGGACTTGGCAATTTTTCGGAATTTTTGTTTTCCATGTGATTATGGGCCACTTTACTGTAGGGACACCCAGGTACTGATACTGCTATTTCCTGATATTCTTGAGCACAAAAATATTTTTAGTTGAGAATGTGGTGACCAAGTTGGGAAAATGGTTTGATATGTTGTAAATTTTTATGTTACATGTTCTAGTGTTGTATGTATGTATGTAATGTGTGTTTTGGTGGTATAATAAATGTAATAAAATGGATGAGGTGAATAATAATATCTGCTGTTGTTACGAATTGCAACGTTGTTAGAAATGCTACGCTTGCTTATGAACCCAATATACATTGTACAGTCCGTCACGAAAAGTGTCGGCCCTAATTATTACGCATTTAGTATGATCTTTGATTGGTTCGTCACTGAGGTGTCGACACACGCACTTGATTCGCGTTTACCTTAAATTATACTTTTGGGTTACCTCATCCAAAACAGTCCATAGGGTCTTGTACCATTTGGGCGGGTGAATCTGTTTTGGGCACTTGCCACTATAACTGGGTCGATTGCGGACCGATTGATTTGAAGTCTTGTATAGAGTTGGGCACGTACAGTATCTAGCTCTGTACAGGCATTGGAGTCGATCGGTTTGAGGTTTACTTGGTTGGGGCGGCGGGTGCCTGAAATGGGTGTGCCTGCCCGGGTGGTACAATACCCTATATCGTTTACCAAGACGACTTCCAAATTTAATTCCATCCCCATTCCAAACTCCTGTGTTTACTCGTGGGAGTGCAGAGGACTCAACGGCTCCCCCTGGCTCTTCTTTTGCATTTTTACCCAAACCGAACACTACGTCAACGAGTCGTTCCCAACGAAATGCGAAAGGAGGGTCAAGCGAATAAACACATCATCAACATTTCCTACCCATCCCTAATTGACCTGCATTCGGACGCAGCCGGCGCCGGTATTGTTTTCCAAAGAATTTGGACACCAGTACTTATACATTGAAGATGCAACTAATCCCAAGTAGTATCTGTTGGTTCTTTGTGTAAGTTCAGCTGTCCTTGCAATAACGGAGTAGCAACTGCGGGCGGTCAATCAAGCTCAAGCAAGCTCAAGCTCAAGCTCAATTCCACTAGGATATCCTTCAAAAATTTCCCCAGAAATTACTCCTTAAATTCCTTCAGGATGTCCTCGGAATTTCTACAAGAATTCCGACAAGAACTCCACCAGAAATTTCTCCAGAAATTCGTTTAAAAATTCTACCAAGAATTGTTCAAAGAATCCCTCTAGGTATCCCTTCAAGAATTTCTCCAGGAATTCCTCCAAGACATCTGCAAAGAATTTCTCCTGCAATTCCTGGAATCCTCCAAGAATCCTTCTAGGAATTTCTCCAGAAATTCTTCAAAGAATTTCTCCAGAAGCCTGCAGGAAATCCTCCAGAAATTTTTCCCAATATTACGCCAGGGATTCATCCGAGATTACTTTCAGGCATTTCTCCAGAAATTCCTCCTGGAATTTGTGAAGAAATTCAATGACAATTTTCTACAGAAATTACCTTAAGAACTTCTTCAGGAATTCCTCAAAGAATTCTTCCAGGAATTCATCCAAGGATTTTTTAAACAATTTTTGTCATAAATTCCTCCAGAAATTGCTCCATGAATACCCCCAGGTTCCTTCGGAAAACCTTTAGCGATTCCTAAAAAAAATACTTCTGGGAATATTCTAAGAAATCTTCCGAGAATTCCTTTGCGGATTTCCTCAAAACTTCCGCCAAAAATTCCTCCCGAAATTACTCTAATTCCTCAATGAATTCTTCTTGGAATTCCACCAGAGTATCCTCCAGAAATGTCCCCAGAAATTGCTCCTTAAATTCAGGAAGTCCTCCCGAAATTTTCGGGAATTCCCCAAAGAATTCCTCCAGAAATTCCACCAAAAATTCCTCAAGGAATTTCTCCACAAAGACATCCAGGAATTCTTCCAAGACATCTGACTAGAATTCTTTCAAGAATCCTTCAAGGAATTTCTCTAAAAAAATCTACAAGACCTTCCCCAATAATTTCACCAGGAGTCCCTCTAAGACTTCTGCCAAGAATTCCTTCAAAAATTTCACCAAAAATACATCCAGGGATTTCTTCAAGAAATTTATTCTAGAACTCATCCAAAAAATCCTCCAGAAATTCCTTCATTAATTCCTCCAAGAATTTCTCAAGGATTTATTCCAAAAGTTCCTCCAAATATTTCTTCAAAAATTTCTCCAAAAATGTCTCCAGCAATTTTTCTAAGAATTTCTCCAGATGTTCCTCCTTCTGCTAAGAATTCCTCCAAGGAAGAATTTATTCAAGAGCTGCTCCAATATTTGTGTCAAAAATTCCTCCAAGATTTCCTCCATGGATTCGGCCAGGGATTCCTTTTTTTAAATCTCTCTAGGTATACCTCCAGCGATTATTCAATAAATACCTTCAGGAGTTCTTCTAAGAAATCCTTCAGGAATTCCTCCAGAAATTAAAACAGGAATCCCCCAGGAATTCCTCCGAGAAATCCTCCAAGAAGTGTTTCAGGAATTCCCCCAAGACACCCGCCAAGAATTCCTCCAACAATCCCTTCCAGAATTTCCTTCCATTAATTCCTTCAGGAATACCGCCAAAACTTCTTACGAGAATTCCACCAAGAATCGCTCTAGGAATTTCTCCAGAAATTCCTTGAAGAATTCTTTCAGGAATTTCTCTAAGAATTCCTACAATAATACTTCCAGGAATTTCTACAAGAATTTCTTGAAATTTTAGGAGAAAATCCTGGAGGAATTCATGTAGAATTTTTAAAGAATTTCCTGGGGGAATTCTTAGAGGAGTTCCTGGAGGATTTCCTTAACCCTAAAAAGGATACCTGGGGTTCATTGGACCCTAGGCGCCTTTCAGAGCTCGTCTTTGATGGAACATACTCAGCGAGGTTACGAAACTGAGGCCATGAAGGTATCCTTTTAGGGTTAAAGAGTTCCTGGAGGAATTCCTGTAAGAATTCCTGCAGTTATTCTTGAATAAATTCCTGAAATAATTCCTGGAGAAATTCCTGAAATAATTCCAGAAGGAATTCCTGGAGGAATTCGTAGAGTAACTACTGGAGAAATTTCTGGAGCACTTCCTGAAGAAATTTCTAGAGTATTTGCTGGAGACATTTCTGGAATATATCCTGGAGAAATTCCTGGAAAAATTTCTGGAAGAATTTCAGGAGGCATCCCTGTGAGTCATGGAAGAACCCCTGTTGGAATTGCTGAAGGAATTCCGTGATGAATTTGTGGAGAAATTCCTGGAGGACCCCTGGAACAATTTCTACAGGACACCGTGGAAGTATTTCTGAAGGAATCCCTTGCTGAATTCCTAGATGAATTAATAGTAATTCCTGAAAAAGCCCTGGAGATATTCCTGAAGGAAGTCCTGGAGGAATTTCTGCAGAAATTACCAGGGAAATTACCCGGAGAAATTTCCTGGAGGAATTCCTTAAGTAACCCTTGGAAGAATTCCTGGAGGAATCCTTGGAGGAATTTATGGAAGAATCCCTAGATGATTTCCTGAAGAAATCCCTTGACTAGTTGTTGGGGGAAATCCTGGAAGAATTCCTGAAGGAGCACTGGATGAATTCCAGGATGAGTCTATGGAGGAATCTCTGGAAGAATTTCTAGAGGAACCACTGGAGGGATCCCTGAAGGAATTCCTGGAAAAATCCTGGAGGAATCCCTGGAAAACTTCCTGGAAGAATCATAGGAGAAATTTTTGGGAACTCTTGCGTAAAATACATGGAGGAGTTTTCCGAGAACTCCTGGAGAAATCCTTACTTGACTACCGAGGAATCCTCGGGAAACTCCCTAGGAATCGTGGAATTTAAGAGGAACGCCTGGAGGAACTCTTGGGTAATTCCCAACACTTCAATATTTAAAATCAATAGCCTATCCTAATCCTGAAAAGAAGGAATAATAAAGGCCCGAAACGTCGGATCAGAGTGAAAAATAACGTTTTAGCTGATCTGCCGACAGCAAAGGCCGAAAACCATACCATATAAGTTTTGAACACCATAAACATCATTTGTATGTATGTGGATACACAAATAAATACTCAAAATATTATGAGATACAACAGAAAAAATCGTGAAGGAATTACATCGATAAAGTAAAGAGATACAAACAAGAGTAGAGCTTGTACGGTGAAGGTCTTAATTCCAGAATAGTTTAGATGACCTAGATCACCAAGTAAATATTGCTGAGTTATCAGAATTGCAGTCTGAGGCTCTAACAGTAGTCTGAGGCTCAACACTCCGCGAGTATTCGCTAAAATAAAAATATCCCAAGATTTGCAGATATTGCGACCCAAAATACATTGAGTCCATATGTATGCCAGTGGACACCCAAATAGCAAAACCTAGAGATACTCGTGATTTTACAAGGTGCAACAGATACAATGGTGAAAGAATTATGCCGATAGTGTCCAAAGAAACAAAAGTAGAGCCTGTAGGCCTTGAAGATCCTAACTCCAGAATAGTTTGGATAACCTGGAATACCCCATAAATGTTTCAAAAGCATTATAGTTGTGCGCACTGAGGCTCCATCAGCAGTAAAGACTACATTCCACGATTAATTTTTAAAACTAAAGAATGATACAGTATGTAGATGTCGTAACCCAAGTGTTTTGGAGGCCATTTTTATTTCACGGAATGTCCAACTACTACAATATCGAGTTGTTCGTAACATTGCGAGGTCTAATGGACATCAACGTGGATAAATTTATTGAACAGAGTGAGCACAAACAATGGTAGATGTTGTAGATATTAAGAAAATGAATTCCAAAGTACATATGTAGATGGCCAAGATCACCCAATTCATGTATCATAAATTTTCTAGGGGTGCCTTGAGGCTTTTTGAGTACCGTAGACCAGGTTTGATCATTTTCCTCAAAATCAAAAGAGTTTTGCAACTGAACATGCTCTAGAGCTGTGTTTTGCTTCTGCCTCGTCGCGAGGGAGCGAACGAACCCCAAACGGAGATACAATAAAAATTAAGCGAGATTGAAGGGAACGAAAAAAAGAGCCGATGATGATTTCGGATAAAAGAGTGCGAGTTTTGCCTCGTGAGTCTTTCTTGGTATGGGAAAGGAACTCGCGAGAGCTTTTTGAGTGTGGGTGGACGTGAGAAACACAACAATCAATTATGAGTGGTGGACGAACTCCTCGCTGCGCGATAAGCTCACGATCGGTGCTGTTGAGGATTTGCGTTGTGATTTCTGAGTTTTATTTTTTCTCCTAAGAAAATCGCCGAAATCGCTTCTTCATTTTCTCGCAAGGGAGTTTCTGTCAAGCCTGGACCATGGGCCCCCGTTCCCTATGGCCAAACCGGCCAAAGCGAGGCCGCCCCGGTAACGAACGACGAGCTTGCTTCAAGCAATAGCGAAGTCACTTAAGTTGAACAAGGTTCCGTGTCCGGACGATTTCCCGACAGTAGCCAATTTATTTTCTAAAGTAATTTATGGAGAAATATTTGAGGAAAATCCTTGAGCAACTCCTGGTGGAGTTCCCTGAAGAAAGATTGATTCTACTGCCCAAACACGGGCAGCCACCTGGCGATACGTCAGCTTCTGGACACCGCCGGGAAACTGTTGGAATGGATCATTCTGTTGATACTGATGGTCTATACCGAGAATTCCGATGACTCTGACCTCTCGGATAACCAGTTCGGCTTCCGGATGGGTCGATCGACGGTGGACGCTATTAGGGCTGTAACCAAAACGGCCGAGATAGCGCTCCAAAAAAAGCGAACAGGAATCCGCTATTGCGCGGTCGTCACGCTGGACGTAAATATTGTGTTCGACAGCTTCAGCTGGGCCGCCATCGAGTGTGCCATACACCACCTAGAAGTCCCGGTTTGCAAATAGCTCGGCAATAGTCTCAAGTAAGCGTAAGCTGGTCGAATGCGCTAGTGGTGAACCGTAACCACATACCACACGGTCTCAAAGGATGCGGTGTGCGTGCTAGCGGGCATGATGCCCAATGCCCATAGCATTAGTAGTGGTGGCAGAGGACGAAGAGTGCTTCGAGCGACACGGCATAAGAGCCGCTAGACGGATTGCCAGAACATCGTCTATGTTGAAGTGGGAATGGCTCCAGGGGTTCCACCGGCGCTTCCTACAGGTGTCCCTTTGAGAATCTCTTCAGAAGTTTCATTGGAAATTCCTCCTGGAGATCCATCGGGAATTTTTCTTCGGAAACTTCTCTGAAAGCTCTTTCAACATTTATACAGTTTCTTGTAAGAAAAACGCCTAGAAATTTCATTATTGCAGCTTTTTTCTGAAGTATCATCCGGAGTTTCTCTACAAAATCCATCAGGAATTCATTGATGAGTTTCTTCGGGAATTCCTCCAGGTGTTCCATCGGGGATTCCTCTACGAATTCCTCTGGGAACCGTTGCAGAAGCTGGATGGGAATTCCTGCAAGAGTTCTTTCAAGATTTTTTTTTCAAAAGTTTCTAAGGAGAATCATCTAGGATTTCCTTCAACATTTTCTCCAAAAAATCCTTCAAACCTTCAGGAAATCTCTGCAGTTCCTTGTAGCTCCAGAAGGTTCTTTAAAAACCCCATGGAGTTCATTCGGGAATTCCTCCAGTAGCACCATCGAAGATTCCTCATGGAATTCCATTGGAGTTTTCTCCAGAAGTTTCGACGAGAGTTTCCCTAAAAGCTCCATAGGGATTTTTTTAAGTTCTTTCGGAAAATCCTCCAGAAAATCAACGGGAATTCATTTAGAAGTTCTATCGTGAATTCTGCCAGGAGATCCTATGAAGATTTCAACAGCAATTGTTTTGGAAATTCTATCCGGAGCTTCTTAAAAAATATTTAACCTTTCTTTTGGAAATTTGTTCAATACAATAGTTCTCTCCAGAATGTCGTCAGGAGCTCAATTTTTTTTTTCAATTTTATTTGGGGATTTCCAGGTGTTTCATCGGAAACTCTCCATGAAGTTCCTTAGTAGACTCCTCTAGCAGTTTATTTAGGAATCTCTCCATGAGTTTCAACAGGATTAAAAAAAAAATCATTTGGTGAGCCCGTTAGAAGTTTAATCAAGATTTTTTTTCAGAAGTTTTTTTTCGTAAACTCCATCAAAAATTTTCCAATGATTTCCTGCTGTTTTTTTTTTCAAGCTCCTTCGGGATTTTTCGCAGGAATTCCTCACATGTATCTTGAGAAATCATTGAGACTTTATAAGTTTATAACGAATCATTCATTATCATTCTATACTCCCAGGTGTTTTACAAGGATTTCTACAGCAGTACCCTTGGAAATCTCCCCAAAAGTTCCATTAAAACTTCCTCCAGTAGTTGAATCGGGATATTTTTTGGAATTTTTCAAAAATTTCTTCGGGCATTTCTCTGTAAGTTTTTCAACATTAATTCCAGAAATTAAGTATCATCGGGAGTTTCTGTAAAAAAAATCATAGGTAACTCATAAGTGAGTTCTATCGGGAAATCTTCCAGTTGTTGGGACGGGAATTTCTCTACGAAGTTATTTGGGAAATCCCTCAACATTTTTTTTCCAAAATCTTTCCGAGATTTCCTCAACATGTATAAGAGAAGTTTTTTTAAAAATCCCAAGCAGTTTCTTTAGGGATTCCACCTGGAGTTTTTTTCTGTAAACGTCTCCATGTGCTTCTACAATAACGTCGGAAGGTCTTTATAAATCTCCCAGGAATTTATTTCGGAATTACTCCGAGTGGTAACATCGGGGAGTCCACTAGGAGTTCCGTCGGAGCTTTCTCCAGAAGATGCATTGAGAGTTCGGGAGTGCTCCCAAAAGTTCCATTGGATCTTTCTTTCGAAACATCCTCCAGAAAAATCGACGGAAATTCAATAAGAAGTTCTATCGTTACAGTTACTTTGAGAATATTTTCAGGAAGGAAGGAATTGTTTTGCGAACTCTTCCAGGTGCTTCGCACAAAATAAAGCAAATTCGTTAAGAAATTCTCTAAAAATGCTGTTCAGGAGTTCCATCAGTTTTTTTTCGAAAAAATTCAAGAATTATTTCGGAAATTTCTCTAGATTTTTATCAAGAGTTCTTTCGAGAGCTTGTGTAGGAACTTTCAGGAATTTGTCCAGGAGTGCTTCACAGGAGTTCCATTGCGAATTTTTTAGTAGCTTCTTTGGAAATTTCCCAGGAGTTCCTTCGCTGATTTCCTCAATAACTACTTCAGGAGTTCATTCAGGATATATTTCAAAATTTTCTTCGGAAATTTCCCAAGGAATCTCTTAAACAATTCATTAAAGATCTCCTTTGAGAGGTCGTCCAGAACTATTTCCTGTAGTTCTAACTGGGATACATTCAGGAGTTCTATCGCAAGTTCGTTCAGGAGTCCTTTCGGAAATTTAAGCAAGATTTTCTTTATAATTCGTCAAATAATGTTATAAATCGTCCAGAAGTATCTTCGGGAATTTTTCCAACAGTTCCATCGGTTTTTCCGGAAGGAGTACCATCGAGCATTATTTCAGCGGTTTCTTCAGAAATCCTTTCGGAGCTTTTTCTCTGGAGTTTCTTCTGGATTTTATCTAGAAATTCTAGCGGAAAATTCTTCATGAATTTTTTTCAGGAAGTCCTCCAAAGATTCCTACAGGAATTCCGCCAGAAGTTCCTTCAGGATTTCTTTCTTTCGCGAGTTCCTCCAGGAGTTGTTTTGGGTATTCTTTCAAGAGTTTCTGTTGAAGTTGACTAAATCTTTTCTTTTGTGATTAGTGTTTATCAGTGATGATTGTTTGTTTAATTATTTTTATATTTTCTTTTCTGAAAATTTGTATATTTTTCTTTTTCATTCTTCACGAATTCCTTTCCGTTTACAAGTTTGAAATTTCTCCAAAATTTCCCCACGAGTTCTACCGTCGATTCCTCCATAAGGTCTACTAAGAATCTTCCTACGATTTTCGTCGGGAATAGCTCCAGCATTCTTTTACAATTCCTTCACGAGTTTCTTTTAGAATTTCTCCAAGTTTTTTTTTTGTAAATTTCTTCAGAAATTCCCACAATCATTTCTCAAATCCTTGAAGATTTTCTTCAAAAGCTTCTTCGGGAATTCATGCAAGAAATCCTCCATTATTTACTCCAGGGGTCCCTAAAAATGATTTAGGAGTTCCTCTGAAAAACTTCCCGGGAACACTGTATCCTCGAGGAGTTACGTTTCCATCTGGATCCATCTGGAATTCCTTCAGTAGTTCATTTTGCAATCTCTTCCATAGTTCTGTCAGGAATTCCTCCAAGGTATCTCACAGGACCTCCTCTGGGAATTCCCTAAGAGTTCCGTCTGAAAATCCAGCAGGAACTCTTCGGAAATGTGTTAAGCAATACCATCAATAACTACCTACTCCAGGAGTTTCTTCTGGATATATTTCAAAATTTTCAGAATTTTTTTCTGAATTGTTTAAACAATTAATTAAAGTTCACCTTCGAGAAGTGGTCCAGTCCATCGCAATTTTTTCCTATAGTTCCATATTAAATACTTACAGGAGCTATATCGGAGGTTCTTCCAAGAGTCATTTCGGAGATTTCTGCAGAATTTTCTTCAGAAATTCATCAAAGAGTTCTTTCCGTTAATCCGCCAAGAGTTCCATCAGGAACTCCTTCAGGAATTTCTTCAGCAAAACTCTCCGGAGGTTTATCCAGAAGTTTCTTTCGAAATTTCTCCAGGAGTTTCTTCAGGGATCCTTTCATATCTCTTTAGGAATCCCTCAAAAAGTTTCGCTTAGAATTTCTTATGGAATTCTTTCAAAATTAAGAAATTTCCCGTTGAGTTTCTCCAGGAATTATTCCATTTATTTCTTGGGGAACATCTCTAGACATTTCTTCAAGAGTTTCGACAGAGTTTGTTTAGGAATCCCTCCAGGATATTTTTCTGGATCTTCCAGAGATTTTTCACGAATTCTTTCAGGAATTTCTTCAGAAACACTTTTAATTCCTCTAGAGATTCTTTCAGGAATTCCACAAGAAACTTCTTTAAAAAAACCTCCAGGAATCCCTTCAGATTTTTTTCCAAAATTTTCTTCGGGAATTCTTCTATGACTTTATCCAGGAATTATTTAACGAATCAAGAACAATTTCAGGAATTTCTTCAAGAATTCATCCATCTCCATGGTATGTTCTGGAATTCTTCCAGGATTTGTTGCAGGAATTCTTGTACAGATTTCTTAAGAGTTCTTCCCGGAATATCTTCTAGGATTCCTTCTAGAGCTTCTTCTGAAATTCTTCCAGAAACTCATTTATGTGTTAAAATGGATAAAACAATTGACAAGATATCTGGATTCCTGGTGATGACGTTTGATGTTTTAGAATAGCCTTCATATTTACACCGTGTCCAATAAGTTCTCATACAAAATCAATTTTTTTTTTTTTCAAAGTGATTACGGCGGTAGCAACACTGTGCTTATGTTCTACACCGCACCCTTTCCCTACATTTGCTTCTAGGAGCCTCTATTTTTGTTTCAACACACAGAAGTACGTAGGCATGTGTGGCCCAAGTCGACACTGTTTGGCCTGCGTTGAACAAAAATAGTTTTACTAAAAGTTTCCCCTTTTTTTCTTTTTGTCAATTGGTTTTTTAGTATGGTCCATGTAATTAGTTAGGTTCTTGTCAATTTGTCAGTTATTCGAAGTACATCTCCAAGGTAATTTCCAATTAAGTCATTCTGATCTGTTCTATCATAGCAGCTTTAGTCTTTGCTTTATTGAAGTGTAGTTTTATTGGAAATATGCTGAATATCGTTATTGAAAAGATACGTCTAGAACTGTGTCCTGCTAGTTGTTCCGTCATGCACAGCTTTTTTAATCGATTCTGTGTCAAATTGTTTTCTTGATTTTTACTTCTCTGTGTACATCTCTTGTGTCCTTAAAATGTCATCGGTCCAAAACCTACAGAAACATGTAACTGAACTTCTGATATTTTTTCTGTTGATGTCATAACATCATCTAAGAGATAAACAAAAATTGCTTGTCAACTATTATGTATTCATCCCCCTACAAAAACTATGAAAAATATTCAAATTCGTTCTGTCCTATCGGCCCTATCAAGATAAACCATGTCATTTTCTCATGCGTGGACTAGAAATGTCAACCTAGTCATACAAAAGTAACGTTGTTCAATTAATAAAAAGCAGTCAGTTTTTTGTCCAGTCCAAACTGTCATGTCAAGTGTTCGCACGTTAGCTTCGAATCTATCAGCACAATTAAGTGCTGCAAATCTCCTTCCCACTATTAATTTTTCGGTTGATTTTAATTGCTTTATTTAAATTAAATATAATACAGTATAACATTGTAGAAATTCGAAAAAGCGACTATGACATTAATAAATTACTAATCAAAATCAACCGAGAAATGTGGGAAATAGAGCCCAAACAACATTTTGAAGTCAGCTGGCTGTAAAAGGTTCCAAAACCAGTCACAAATCCTATAAAACTTTTATTAGGATTTGTAACAATCATCAAAACCTTCTCAAATCCAACCGATTTGGAACTATTGCTTGGGAATAGACTCTACTGAGCCCTGGCGGTTCCTCCGTGTTTATCGAGCATGTCTGATGCATATGATCAGCCATACTCCATCTGCAGCAGCCGGTTCGTGATGAACCGTTGGAGGCGCATTAAAGTGTTAAAAAGGTGATATGTTTCACTAAAGAACACTACATTACAATAATCAAAATGAAACTCCTTCACTTTAATACCGTCAACCCCTGCGAACTTGGCCAGTTCTCATACAAAATCAAATTGAATTCATTTCACATATGTATTAAGAATTTTCTAAGTAAATTTATTTATTGGAAGACCAAATGACACTGATCAAATGCAGCATATGTTTTGGAATTATTTGTCCTTTATTCTTCTCTGCTGATCGCTTAAGTGCAGAGGCAATGAGATACCAGTAAGTGGTGAATTAAATTAGTATGGGAAATTAACCAATTGCAGCGCCACGATGTTGTCACTTGTGTTGCAGATTTCAAATGGCCGTTAAATTTCTTACACAGTTTCGGAACTGGGCTTGGATGTCTGTTCTCTGTGGAATAACGTTAAAGCTAGTCGTTGTTATTTTCAAGAATACGATAGGGCCAGGAATACGATTCCCTCAGCTTCATGTTTTTGTCGACACTAGGGAAGAATATTATGCTGCAGCTGCTTTTTTCCGGATCGAAGATAAAGGAGAAGTTAGGTAATCTCTAGTGGCATTAAAAACGAAAGTTGCCCCACTACAATCCCTCTCAATACCTCGATTGGAAGTGGCAGCCCTTATAGGACGTCGACTGAGAAAAACTATCCAAGAGTATCACTCAGTAAAATACCTGTTATTGATTGTATAACCGTCTTGAGTGATCGTACAACCGTCATTACGTGGATTACGTGGACGCTATCGGCAGTTAGCAGCATTCAGTATAAACGAAATTTTGCGTGTATCATCGATGGCAGAATGAAAAACGTAGAAGATGAAGCAACAACATGGGGAAAAGGGCCTTCGACCAACCCCGAGAGCTGCTGATATCGGAAACCTGCATTGCTATACAAACGAGATGGTGACTGGATGGAGGAGAACGTGGAGACACCTAGCAAAGAGCTGAGACATGCATTTGTTTGTCCACTTTTCATCATCGAATCAACGATAAGCATCGAACGTTTTTCCAAAATTCCTACGATATCTCAGTAATCTACGTAATGCTGCTAGTGGCAGTCCTCGCAAAATTGGAACGGAATTGAGCCAGCAAGAGTTGAAAGAAGCGGATCAATCGCCGTGGATTCTGGTGCAATCAGAAAGTTTTCCTGATGAAGTAGTCGTGATGAAGCACAACAAACATCTGGGAACAAAGTAGAAAGCATGGAGAATTCCAGTAAGATAGCAAAACTACCACCGATGCTTTACATGCTTGAAAATTACACATAGAAGTTGCAAGAAGTATATCTGCCGATTCCTGCAAAAAGGCGATCCAAAGGTTTTGTGCCAAACGTGGAGCGCCACAAGAAATTTATTCCGAATTTTGAGGGGGTTTGCCGAGAGCTGCACATTGAAAGCCATGACATCAGTGAGGAGCTTGGCAGTACGTTTACAGATACCTACACACAGTGGAGATTTAACCCTCCCTCGGCCCCACATATGGGAGGATTGTGGGAGGATGTTGGAAACGAATGGTGAGGTCCATCAAAGCAGCTCTGACTACCATACTAGTAGCCGATAATAAAACTCGACTATGCATCACTGGAAACATTCCTCGTTGAAGCCGAAATGGTGATCAATTTTTATCTACTTACATGCGTCTCCCTGCAAACGCCAGAAGAGTGTCAAGCAGGTGGTATCTTAAGAAGACATGTTGACAAATTACCGATATTGGATGTACATAATATCAGAGGATGGTGGCTCCGCAGAGGATGAGGTGTTTGCCAAGGATGGGAACACTCACTTGGATAGAGTTACACTCACTTGCAGTTTTCTCAGCTAAGAAGCGTGCAATCAAGAAACGATATGTCGACGACTTTTGCCTTGTGGTTTTGTCTAAAAGTTTGCCAAATAGAGTACAAGTCGCACACGCATACCGAAGTCGTGAGGGAACTGCGAAGGCAACTCCCCACGAGGTGAATGTAAATTATACTCACCTCGTGGAGAGTCACATTCACAGCTCTGTCATGACTTTGGGATTTGTGTGCGACCCCTACTCTATTCTGCAAAGTTTTAGATAAAACCACAAGGCAAAAGTCGTCCATACATCCTCTTGATTACACGCTTCTGAACTGAAAAAATAGCAAGTGGGTATAACTCTTTGAATGTGAGTGTTCTCATCCCTGGTGTTTGCGAAACCAAGTTCTATAGAGGATGGTGGCTCCAAAGAGGATGACGTATGACGATGGCGATGCAAAAATATGATATTTACATATATCGCAAACGAGGTCCAGAAGAGAGCTTTAGAGCATTATGATGATTTTTCAAAGTTTTACTTAGAAAAGAGTTTTCAAACTTCAGATGCCGTTTTCTCAAATCCTACTTTTTACAAGAGGCCTGTCCATAAACAACGTAGATTCTTAGGGGGGGCGAGGGAGTCTGGCCAAAGTCTACGTTCCATACAAATTTTGAAAGTTTTGTATGAACAAAAGTCTACGGAGGGGGGGGGGAATTCTGAGATGGCCGAAAAAAAGTCTACGTCACGTAGTTTATGGACAGCGCCAAATGAGATCGTTTTGCGAGTGGGGGCAGTACACGGGGTCAAATATTTGACAAGGGGTGAACTAAAAAGTAAACATCTGTTTAACACTAATGAAATATCGTTCGAGTCAAACTAGATGAGTATTGATTTATTTCGACCCTATGTGCTAGTATCTTAACCCGGGAGCGGTCGCGTCGTGTACTGAGTACACGCACCATGGAAAATGCACGTTTGTGATACACAGCGTGAACGTAGTGCCGTTGCAGGTAGCCGAAGACGCGATTGCTCGAGGGTTAAGGAATGAATTATTGATTAAAATACCTCATATCTTCAAAATCTGTCTTTGGTATTTGAATAAAGCGCTGTCCATAAACACTAGTGTGGGTCATCGGAACCGTTTTCTCAGATCAAAGCTTTTTGGGTTCCGTTTCGGGTCCTGAGTATCTGTGCAAAATTTGAGCACGATTGGTTGCGTTTACACTTTGCGCATTGCAATTGAAATTTGTATGGGATTTTGTATGGAAAAACATACTTTTTTTGCATTTTTGTCATAAATTGAAAAAGTTTGTCTGAAACTTTTTAACCGACACTATAAAATGATAGCCTAGGATGTTCTGAAAAACTTTGTTGAAGACCGCAAAGCGATCCGATGCTTGTGAAAATAGTTATAACCAACGAACCGCATGCATGTGTTTATGTTTTAACATATAAAGGAATAACTATAGCAACAAAATCATACTGTTTCGCCAAGCAATGTCAACGCTATAACTTTTTTCATTAGCTTCAGATCACATCGCGGTCTTCGACAAAGTTTTTCAGGACACCCTAGGCTATTCACTTTATCGGTTACAAGGTTTTAGAAAAAAATCGAGCTTGTTATGAGAGAAATGCAAAAAAGTGTGTTTTCTCATGTAAAACCCCATACAAACTTCAAACGCTAAGCGCAAAACGTAGACATAACCGATCATGCTCAAATTTTGCACACTTATTTGGGTCCTGAAATAGGATAAAAAAAAGCTTTGATCTGATGGGAAACCATTGAATTTTTCAGTTTTCCATATACACGATGACCCACTCTAATAAACACATGCACATTTATGGCCACCTCACGAAAAAAAAACACAAAAAAGTTATTAAAACAGTTATTTAACAAATCACTTTTTTTTAAATATCTCAACTTGGCTTTCAATATCCTGAAAAAATTTTATTGAACTTTTGTGTGTCGGCGACTAGTATAGACATAAAATGCATTATATGGTCAAAATAGGATATAGGTTACCCCGGTACACCCTATTTGGGTATCCTGTTGGACACATGAAGGTCTTCCCTGTG
>NW_026917280.1:22523-25000 GCF_035046485.1 Aedes albopictus
TACCTGTTACCCGGGCAAAATTCGCGGTAAAACTGCAGCAGCAAGTGACCCTTGGAGCTGTGTCTCAAGGTCGGCTTACTACTGGGCAATCGGAGGGGCTTCACGACCAACGTGCAGACACTGTCACCTTACTTGGGTTATGGTATTACAAATATGGAATTGAAACTATTGGTTTTATTGCAAATTTACTACTTTAATGGTGTGGGTGGTATTTATTGGAAACTATTGTAGATTGTGGGTGTAGAGTGGGTGTTTTATTGAGAAATTGAGGACGTACCGGTACTGCTGCTGTTGGTTGTGCTTGGCCTCGTGTATTGGTCGGTGGACGAGCGCTCGCCGATGCTGTAGCGGGCTGGACTGCCTGTCCGCCAGCGGATTGACGGCTTGTGGTGGTGGTTTGGTGGTCGTAATAGCTTGGTGGATCGTGCGAACAGATCGTCTTGGCTTGACGGTGCGATCTGTCTGTCTCACTGGTGTCTTCCCTTTTTGTCGAAGATCGACAGAGCCCAGGACAATGCCGGATTGACTCTGCCGAGAGGGGTCCTCTTTGGCGGTTAGGGCGCCTTTCGGGGCCCGAGGAATTCGCTCCTTAACGATTATGGCCTCGCAAGACCAGAGCGGGGTTACTCTCTTTTACGCTTTAGGCATAGCGGCCAACTAGGGACCACTAGGCCGAGTCGTGTGCTTCACCAACTCTACGAGATGGTGTACAAAATGGCGGCGGAGTACCGTAAGGTACCACAAAAGGTCCTGTGAGGGCAATGGTGAGGAATTTTTACAAACCGTACTACACAATTTAGTCACTAGCTTTAACGTAGGTTTAAGTTAGTTTTAAGACCACTATATAAGTAGAAGCATATCTGAATGAACTTCGTATCTTCTCCCAAATCGTTCAAGCCACTCACTGATATTGTAACTAGGACACTTTATAACAATTTATTATCGATCCGAAGCACACGAACGCCAGATACTTAATGAGGGATGGCGGATTCTTTTTACGCCTTAATCCATACAATCCCTTCTCCATCGAGACAGTTATTGTTCCACCACCCCTTTTGTATAGGATCTACGCCCGCCTTATCATGTTGTACCCACTCTGTACCGTTGTAATGTTTTACATCATTCGAATTTAAATCTAGCTAACCCTACTAACAAACATACAATTTTTATACATTTTAATTTAATTAACCCTACAAACCCAACACCTAATAACCTAAGAGACGTGACAGTATCAAAATAAACATATAGCACATTTTAAAAATCTTCAAATCATGTAACACACGGTTACATACCAGGGGCAATTCCTCCGGAAACACCAGGGGCAATTCCTCCGGAAATACCAGGGGCAATTCCTCCGGAATCCCAGGAGCCTCCGAAAATCCTAGGGGTAATTCCTCCGGAAATTCCAAGGGAAACTTCTCCGGAAGTCTCAGGGTGAATTTCTGCGGAAATTAAAGGGGAAATTTCTCCGGAAATCCCAGAAGTAATATCTCCGGAAATCCCATGGGAAATATCTCCGGAAATCTCAGGGGTATTCCTATGGAACTCCAGGAGGAATTCCTCCAGAATCCCAAGGGAGAATTCCTCCAGAATCCCAGGGGCAATTCCTCCGGAAATCGCGAAAGGAATTCTTCCGGAAAAACCAGGGGAAATTGGTCCGGAAATTCCTGGGAAAACTCTTCCGGAAACACCAGGGCAATTCGTCCGGAATCCTAGGAGCCATTCCTCCGGAAATTCCAAGAGGAACTCCTCCGGAAATCTCAGGATGAATTTCACCGGAAATCCCGGAGTAATTTCTCCGGAAATCCCAGGGGGAATATCTGCGGAAATTCCAGGAGGAATTCCAATTGAATTCCAGGGGCAATTCCTCCGGAAATCACGAAAGGAATTCTTCCGGAAATCCCAGGGGAAACTCTTCCGGAAACACTAGGGGTGATTCCTCCGGAATCCTAAGAGCCATTCCTCCGGGAATTCCAAGAGGAACTTTTCCGGAAATCTCCGGAAATGCCAGGGGGAATTGTTCCGGAAATCCCAGGGGGAATTGCTCCGGAAATCCCAGGGGGAATTTTTCCGTAAATCCCAGGGCGAAGATCTCCGGAAATCCCAGGGGAAATATCTCCGGAAATCCCAGGGGGAATTCCTATGGAATTCCAGGGGGAATTCCTCCGGAATCCCAGAGGCAATTTCTCCGGGATTCCAAGGGCAATTCCTCCGGAACTCGCGAAAGGAATTATTCCGGAAATCCCAGGGGAAACTCTTCCGGAAACACTAGGGGTGATTCCTCCGGAATCCTAAGAGCCATTCCTCCGGGAATTCCAAGAGGAACTTTTCCGGAAATCTCCGGAAATGCCAGGGGGAATTTTTCCGGAAATCCCAGGGCGAAGATCTCCGGAAATCCCAGGGGAAATATCTCCGGAAATCCCAGGGGGAATTCCTATGGAATTCCAGGGGGAATTCCTCCGGAATCCCAGAGGCAA
>NW_026917281.1:0-25000 GCF_035046485.1 Aedes albopictus
CTATGGTGAACAAGTGCTCTGAAGACACCGAGTTGATTTGATGCAATCGCGCACTTTTATTAGCGGTTTCGCACTCGTGAAAACTAGTGCGATAGTCCAGTGGTGAACTAAATGCGCTATAATAAACTATAGAGGGAGAATGTCGCTGGCGTCGCCGCCGAAACATCTCTTACTGGCGAAGATAGGGAGGTATATAAGTGTCAAAGCGAAAAAGTATTCAGTTTGACAGATTGATACCCGGGATGTTTTCGAACGAGAACAAAGGGAACTCTATTGATAAAAACCACATCTTGAAAATTTCACGGAATATAGTTTATGTAATTCCCTTCCAAAAAAATTGTTTTTAAAATTTTCCCGGACTGCGAAAATAGTTTTTCCGACTTTTCCAAACGACAGTGGAACATTTGGTGGAAAAAATTTTCGTTTTGTCATTTTTTTTTCAAATGATGAGAAAATTTGCTTATGATTTCACACGAAAACATTGTGTCTTACGATGCTTCGTTCTTGAGTTATGATTATGATTGAGTAGGTAGTGTCTGTGGAAAATGTTGGTTTTCCACTGGAGTTAGGCGTCCCTGATTTTTCTTCAATTTTTTTTGTTCATAATATATATATGAACCCTACCTGTGAAAAAAAATTTCATTGAATTCTGAGAACCTTGGTACCAATTTGTACGATAATAAAAAAATCCCCTGTAGATCTATACAGAAGACATTGAGTAACTCTCGCTTAGATCGGCCCACTATTTACACCTTGTCTTCAAAAATGTTAAAGGTGGCGATTTTCTGAAAGTCCTTGCTAAAAAAGTAAGGAGAATGCATTTAGTTACTCAAATTGATGGCCCCCCCGTTAGTTGAACCCACAACAATTTTTGCAGACCCCTCGGCACCTGCCGCAAAATTTGGAAAGCGGAGGTTCGTGCATCATTCAGAAACAGTCAAATCCGCAAACGAACCTCCGATTTACCCAAATTTTGCGGCAGTTGCCATTGTGTATACATGCAGGCGTAAACTCGGATGTTGTTGCATGTCGTTGCCGGTGCGCATGGAAATGTATGGAGAAAACGTGGCTTAATTTACAAAACGGCAGATAACTTTTTATTTATTTATTCATTTCTGGAGCTCGATTTGAATAGGTCGTATGTGCTTTTGTCGATATAAAATTCGATCACTTTATTTTAGGCATTGTAGCAATATGGCAGATATTTTGCAAACTTTTAATGATGGAACAGAAAGCCTGTTTTGTGAGGATTCTGCTGTATGTATCAACTTTGCTCAGTTTCAACAGTTTTCGCTATAATAAGCGTATCCAACTGATCGAATTTTTAATCGACAAAAGCACATACGACCTATTCAAATCGAGCTCCAGAATTATTTGAAAACTATTCGATGCACGGCTAACATAATTACAAAAATAAAAGTCATATTACTGCAGGTCTTGAACAGTGAAGTTGTCCATCAATAAAAAACTTTTGAAAGAAGAAAAAGACATCTCTATGTTTTGTATGTAATGTATAAATGTGTCAGCTTTCAATTGATGCAAAAATTTGGAAAATCGGTGGTTGCCATCATGGTAAAAAAATAGTTTTGGTATAAAAATCCAAGATGGCGGTCAAAATCAATATGGCCGACTCATTTTTATAATTGTACCAGCTGTCCCAGCAAACGTCGTACTGCCTGCCTACTGTGTTTTTTGACATGCAGTCCTGAGGAAAAATGTCCCGAAAAATGCAATTTCAAACTTTCCTGTTTTTGCTTCTTTCCCGGTCGATTTTCGCAATCATTTTTGTGTACGAACACGTCGGAGCCCTGGCGGAATGCAACAGTGAAAGAATCATGTCGATCTGTTGACCCGTTCCCGAGCCTATTCGTGACATACAAACACCATTCCATTTTTATTTATATACTAGCTGTCCCGGCAAACGTTGCTGTGGTGGTTTGACAACTGTTGATGTCATAACGTCACCGCACTCTAGATTGGTTTCAATTCAGTCGTGTTGATTTCCTTCCCAGCTCACGAAAATCAGTACTTTATCATTTTTTTTACTTTTCTAGTGGGTTTTCGTAACTTTTTGTACATATAAACACAGCCACCACGAATACGAATCGAACCATGCAAGACTCATGCTGATCGGTCCACCCGTTCTTGAGTTTTGTTGCCTCAAAGGAACTTCAAACTCATTTTTATATATATAGATAAATAGTAGCTCTATATTTCCTCTTTTCAACAACATTTCGTTTAGAAGTGGTTTTTGGAGAAACTTTCGACTTATGACGGTTTTAATGAGCCACCATTTGACCGAAATCGAGGGGTCTGCAAAAATTGTTGTGGCTCTAACTAACGGGGGGTCCATCAATTTGAGTAACCAAATGCATTTTCTTTACTTTTTTAGCGAGGACTTTAAGAAAATCGTCACCTAAAACATTTTTGAAGACAAGTTGTAAATAGTGGGCCGGTCTCCAGGGATGGAATTGCTCTCATCATGAAGCAACTCGCGAGTGAAAAACCAACAAACGGCTTACTCACAGTTCCGAGAGTAAGCCGTGTGTGAGTTTATTTGCACCCGCTTGCCTAATGAGTATGAACCAAAACAAAAACACTTATGAGTTTTTATTCGCGAAGAACTTGTGGAGGTGCTGGAAGTGCATTTTAGTGCGATTTTAATAGCAAAACAAGTATTGACGATTTCCCCTCTTATCGAACGTGACGATTTGAATTCGTCGCGGATGAAACCGTCGCCAGAGTCGTCGCAGCCAATCAGCAGGCGGGATTCTGACGTTTCTCCGATCTCACTAACACAAACAGCAGCAGAGGTGGTGCTTGATTCGTTACGATGATTCAGAAATGCCGACTGGAAGTTGGCAGCGTGTTTTATTGTGAAAGCAACATACAATAATTATCCATCAGAAAGTAATGTTTTGTGCTTCATTGTTGCTGAAAAGCAGAACAATCAGCCGTGTCAATGCGCTTTTCATTAGACTAAAAAAATGTTCAGAACGGCTTCGCGAATCAATCACGAGTGCGACCAGTTTCGTTAGATCGCGAGTGAAGGAAGTGCGAATATATTCAGGCCTCTGTTGTTCACCAGTAGGGTGCGTGTACCAATTATGGCACTACCTAAGGCAAGCTATTTATATAAAAATAACGAGAGGATCAACGAATGTCACCAATATGTTAAAAGATAGCTGAGCCAGCATACTTTACAGGAAAAATATAAAAACGGAGCCAAAACTACTTTCAGTATTTATTAAAGCGTCTGCCAATAATAGGAACCTTGTACCAGTTATGGCTACATTTGTTAACTTCGGTTCCTTTTCGCACTATTTGCATGCATTTCTTATGGGGTTAGCCATAACTGGTACACTATGGCGAAATAGGGTGCAAGGAAGCCGAAATTTTAAGGAAAATTATTTATTTCTACCATGATTTGAGCAAAATGTGGAATATAAATGAGTGCGACCATCTTTTGTGAACGTGATCTGTTGTTCACAAAATTTTTCTTGTTGATTTACATCGTTAAATGGTGAAAATCAACTATGGCGAATGTTTGGTACTATAGCCATAATTGGTACACTTACCCTAGTTGAGCTTGGCATTCATGTCTGCTCAGCTACAATCCTCACTATTTTCCATCGCTGCCGGTCTCAGCGAGAATTACCCAATATAAAAACAATATAAAGTATGGATATGCATCATAAAATGTATTGCAAATGAACATTTTACAATATAATGTACAGGTTGTTAAGTAGGGTATCGCGCCACTTGGGCGGTGGCTTCTATATTCGTCTGTTTTCCACTATAACTCAGTCAATTTTGAACCAATTGACTTGAAATGTTGTACACGGGTAGATACCATACCTATCTCACCACATTCCAAAAGTTGTGTCAATTGGTTCAAATTTGACTGAGTTATAGTGGAAAACATACGAATATAGAAGCCACCGCCCAAGTCGCGCGATTCCCTATTGTATCAATACAAACAATATTGTTTTCTCGAACAAATCTGAAACGCAAAACATACATATTATTGTTTTGATATTGTTTGAACTTTCTATACGATAGAATGTATTGTTGTATAACCATACAGTAACAACATAATGAATTGTTGGCAATAGAATGTATTGTAGTATTATTGTTACATATTGTATTTGTATTGGAATTTTTATCCGGGCGATAAGCGTGAAATTTATCAAATTCTATCCCCATTTTCAAGATTTCACGTGATATATGGACGGTCTCAATATAATGAAACATTTTTTATCATTATTGAAAATAATTACCCGAATATTGAGACTTGGACAATACCAAGAAGACTAAAATTCAAGAATGTGATACTTTTTCAATCAATAATTGATTTTGTTGTATAAATAAATTGCGATATTTATTTCATAGACTTGCAAATGCATATATAAATATATCAATACTACAAAACACGCGATAGTACATTGGTGATCTTTCTGTGGACTGTGGTCGCTATGGATGGATGTGAAACAGCTTTGATTGTTATTTGTTGGTGGTCTGATAGTACAGTTACACTTACAGCTTACGACTATATTTCAAACCTACACATTTAAGGCGCGTTACTCGGTGAAGGTATAATATAAAAACTGTTTTAGATTAGGCAGAAAATGGTTTCGTGTCAACTACTAAGAAAAAAAAATCATAACAAATACAACTGTACAGAACGTTATAAAAGAAATAACTTGTTGACTGAAAACTATTTTTTGTAATAACTTGAGAAATCTTAAAATCTATTATACTAGAGATTGGATCCCTTTGAAATACTTTCCAAAGAAACGGACTATTATAAATACATAAATGATTCATCATTCATCACTGAGATAGTTATGTAAACGAGTTTCAAACAATCCACTACTTAAAAGCACACTGCAGGCATATTTGGTGGACATTTTCGGTGAGTACGGAAAGCGTGTTCGATTCATTGTGAAACTAACGTGATAACAGTCATCCTTAAAATATTATGCCGTAAATATCCAAGGATTTCCATCCTACAAACAGAAGTTAGTACGTTGTCACGGTGGAAATGGTTTGCTGCTGTTGCTGTTGTTGGACGGTACGCGATCCCTGCGCGATTTCACCAGCACTGACGGCTTTGTACTTGAGAAATGCATCATATCCATAGGCGACCATGGCACAATAACCGAAGAACTGAAACAATAGAATGAGATTGATATTGAAATTACTGAAATTGCACCTCGAATAGCACTGCTGCACAAATCGCCTTTAATTTTCGTTTGCATCATTCATCAACGTATACTCTAGAAGACGACAAAACGATCAAATGCTAGCGTCTCTAGCGGAAATCGAATGAACTTCAAAATCGCCCTTAATAAATGCATGTGGCAAACCTTTTTGAAGAGTGTTACGTCTAATTGGCTGTCGAGTTCGAGTAGTGGCTACGGTTAGGATAGATCAAATCTATCTTCAATATAAAACAAACAACAACGATCAATCTTTGCAGATATATACCAAACGGTACTGCCCAAGTGAATTTAGTCCATGTGCCTTACTGTTGTAAGGGGAATTTCTATCTAGGAAACCTTATAACCCCAGAGTAGGATACTTTCAGTAAAAATGAAATGGCAAACTCGCGTGTCATGCCTCGAGCGAGTGTGCTTGTCAATAACGCAATCGTCGCTACAATCGTCTCTGAATTAATCACTAGAGATCTGTGTGCTGCTTGATGCGCTGTCACAATTCAGTAACAAATTTTGAAAACGACGTATAATCAATGATGTAGCATTGATTATACGTCGTTTTCAAAATTTGTTATTGAATTGATGTATCTGTTGGAAAACTTAACAGGAAATACGTCTATTGTCCGGTTTATTTACCGCATGATAAAACATGCCTTATTGGCATGTGTGTGATGAAGAATCGTTATACGATTATTGCTACATCCTTTTTGAACACTTGAATGTTACTTCGCAAACTTTGCGGCCAACCAACTGGGATATTTTTACTGATTTCGTTGCGGCTGAATTTCATGAATACTCACCATGCATTCACACTCCGAAAGATTTAGATGATTCCGCTGATACTACAACGGCTTCATCATGGAAGCTTTTGAATAAGCTTGCCCTCTACGGCCTGTAAAGACCACAAGAGGAACCCCTTGGTGAAACTCTTATCTGGTCCATCTAAAGAAACAATGTAGAAAGAGTTGGAACTGACGACGTTCGGCTGGATCGGAGGCTTTCAGGTCAGCACACAATGCCTTCCAGGAAGCTCTTCGGCCTGCTGAGCAGTCTGACCTTTGCACAAATGTTTCCAGTTTGTCGGCTTGCAAAATCCAAGGATTTCCGAGTGAACGAACTTCGTTTGCCAAATTTGAGCAAATTCTGGAATATTTATTCAGTACACATTTCTCTGGATGTGTGATTATTACATCTTCGGATGAACCTGATGTCTTTTCTTGTAGTGATGATTCTCTGGCTTCGGCTCGCAGTATTATAACTATAGAATAGATTGAATAGGCACTAAATAATTTCGCTCCTTTCAAATCTCCTGGAGCAGATATATATCCTATTTTGCTTCAAAAGCGGTTTGATTATTTCAAACATGTTAATAATAATAGGGTAGCGAACCACTTGGGCAGCGGCCCGTATTTTGGGCACTTTTTGCTATAACTCAGCAAATTCCAAACCAATTCATTTGAAATTTTGTACACGGCTAGATACTATACGTATCTCATCGCGTTCCAAAAATTGTGTCAATTGGTTCAGAATTGGCTGAGTTATAGCAGAAAAGTGCCCAAAATAGGATCCCTGCCGAGATGGTTCCACTTCCCTACTTATTTGCAGTTTTGCTACAGGATATATTCCCAAATCGAGACGGGATGTTACTGTAAAGTTTGATGCGAAACTGGTAGATTTCAGAGCTATCAGTTTGACCTCTTTTTTTTTCTGAAATGCCTAGAGCGCATTTTGGATCATCACATCCGTGATGTTCATCTGGGCAACATGCCTCCTCATATGAACCAACATTCCTACCAATCTGGTAAGTCTACTGTGACTCTTTTACACAATGTCGTTTACGATATCCTGCTTGGGTGTTTTCTTAGATATTGAGGGTGCCTTTGACAACGTGCCTTTCGAAGCCATATTGGAAGCCGCATGGAATCATGGTATATCTCTGATGATTTTTAATTGTATTTAAAAAACCGACATCTCTTCTCGACATTGCGTCAAACAGCGATTAGGAAATTGAGTGTTTGTGGATGCTCCCAAGAGGGAGTCTAATCACCACTTATGTGGAATCTCGTAGCAGATACGCTATTGAGGCAACTCATTGATAGCGGCTTTCCTGGTTATGGTTTTGCCGACGAATACCTAACTTTGTTAGTCGGTATGGTTTTGACCTGATGCAAAGCGCTCTATAGGTAGTTGAGAGTTTGTGTCGCTAATATGCCTTTCGGTTAATTCGAGTAAAATCTGTATAGTTCTTTTCACGGAAAAGCGAAACCGTACTGGCGTTCGACCTTTGCGTCTCTTTGATTCTGCAATCAATGTGACTGAACAAGTAAAGTACGATGAAGTTATTCTGGATTCCAAGCTTTCCACCTCACATTGAGTTCAGAATCAAGAAAGCTTGTATGGCCTTAGGGCAATGTCGGCGAACCTTTTGTAACACTTGTTGTCTAAAACCCAAGTATGTCAAATACACTTACACAACTGTTGTTCGACCATGGATGTCTTGTGTGGTGGCAAAAGGGCGAAGTGATACTAGTTTTGCCAAGCCGAAATATCCCCAAAACGTCGAAAAAGACGCAGTTTTTTCATTTCGATTTATCTAGGTAGTCAAAGCTAGAAATCGAAAATAAAGAGTAGTTCTTCCAAATGAGGAACAAAAATTGTTTTGTTGGGAAATCTCAAAGTTCTGGCGAGCCAAAGTTGAGACTTTTGTAAGGAAATTTCACTTTTATGAGCTCCGTCCCGAAAAAGATATTCACTCAGATTCAAGCACTGGAACAAAGGGAACAGCACCGACATTCGTCCTCTATAGTTTATTAACTTTTTTGTGGATACCCCCAAGGGGGAGATCACCACAGTTGTAGAATCTCGTGGAAGCTACGCTGTTGAAGCGGTACTCCCAAGTAACATTTCGATGACCAATTAGTCTTGTAGAGATTTTGAGAACCAGCATAAAACCTCATATCTTTAATTTTGGTTCTATGGTGGTTCTAAGAACCTCTGCTGGTGTATTTGACTAAAAAATATTACTTGAGACTTCTTTCTTGAGGTTTTGACAAAGAAAATCGTACATTGTTAGTTAGTATAAGGGTAATTCTCGCTGAGACCAGCCCACTATTTACACCTTGTCTTCGAAAATTTTTAAGGTGCTGATTTTCTGAAAGCCCTTGCCTAAAAAGTAAGAAAAATGCATTTGGTTACTTAAATTGATGGACCCCCCGTTAGTTAGAGTTAAAATATTTTTTGCAGACCCCTCAATTTTGATCAAATGGTGACTCACTTAAACCGTTATAACTCGAATGTTCCTCCAACAACCACCTCAAAATGAATTGTTTTTGAAAAGAGGAAAGATAGAGTTACTATTAACAATAAAAAAAGATGGGTCGGCCATATTGATCTTGGCCGCCATCTTGGATTTTTATACCAAAACATTTTATTCACCATGAGGGCAACCACCGATTTTCAAAATTTTTGCATCAATTGAAAGCTGGGACATTTATACATAGCATATCAAATTAGAGATGTCTTTTTCTTCTTTCAAAAGTTATATGCCGTTTTGTAAATCATGCCACTTTTGCGCATTGGGCCCGGTGCCGGCTGTTTACATAAATACAGCGTTATTGCGCAGTATTTACGAACACGAATTTAAATTCTGAACCCACTAATGGAAAGCTGAAGGTTTAAGCTTTTCAAAACATTAAAAAAGTTTTAAAGGCAATGTCCGCTTCATTGAGAAACAGTCAAAAACGGAATCGAAACTCCGATTTGGCCAAATTTTGCGGCACGCACCTTTGTGTATACATGCAGGCGTAAACTCGGATGCTGTTGCATGTCGTTGCCGGTGCGCATGGAAATGTATGGAGAAAACGTGGCTTAATTTACAAAACTGCAGATAACTTTTGATATGAAAAAAAGACATCTCTAATTTTTTGATATGTTATGTATAAATGTCTTAGCATTCAATTGATGCAAAAATTTTGAAAATCGGTGGTTGCCCTCATGGTGAAAAAAATGTATTTGTATAAAAATCCAATATGGCGGCCAAAATCAATATGGCCGACCTATCTTTTTATTATTGTTAATAGTAGCTCTATCTTTCCTCTTTTCAACAACAATTCGTTTCGAGGTGCTTGTTGGAGAAACTTTCGAGTTATAACGGTTTAAGTGAGCCACCATTTTACTAAAATCGAGGGGTTTGCAAAAATTGATGTGGCTGTAACTAACGGGGGGTCCATCAATTGGAGTAACCAAATGAATTTTCCTTACTTTTTAGCGAGGACTTTCAGAAAATCGGCACCTTAAACATTTTAGAAGACAAGGTGTAAATAGTGGGCCGGTCTCAGCGAGAGTTACCCATAAGCAACAGCACCCTTTGACCTGATGCAATGTACTTGGCTCGTTATGCTACAAAAGGAGCTTCAAGTTGCCAACTTTGAAAATGCTTTAAGAACTGGTCGAGAGGCAGGATGAAAATGGAAAGTATGTACCTAGGTATATACAAATTCAACAATCGCACCGAAATAAACCACCTTAAACACTAATTCATCATACTCACTGCAGCTGCTTGGAACGCTTCGACATTGGCCGCTGCCGCCAACGACGACGCCAACATGTAGAGCAGCGTCCACGCTGCACAGAAGTACATCTCTATTTTCAGCCACGGTATCTTGTGGAACTTTTCGCACACATGGAACAGATAGAAGACCAGCATGATACCGCTGAACCAGAATCCCAGCATCGCGACCGTGTTGAAGAACGACCCCCGCGATAGGTGACTGAAGTATGACACTTCGATGCATATGAAACCAATGAGATTCAACACGATGCAGACGATTTTGATGATGCCGGGAATCGATCGGACGTACTCCGGGTCGTAGCGGATGTACGGCTGGGTCACCGTGGTCGTTTGCGTGACGGTAGCCGTTTGTGAAAAGTCAGTCATGGTGTACCGTTGTGTGTATTTGGAGGGAGGTGGGTGTCACTGAAAATGAAACGAAACATGATAAGGTCGAGGGCATGATGGTTAAGCAAAGCATTTAGTATAGCTATGTAGGTATGTGGTGGTCAGAACGAAAAACCAACGATTTTCGTTCTGCATACCTTATCACTGGGTTAGAAGTACGAACTATGAGTAAACGAGACCGGAAAATCGATATAAACACTCGAGTACATTACGGTAGCGTTGTTGTAGCCGCGTTTCGTGGCCGGAGAAAAATTCCTCAAAGACGTTTCATTGAAATCACTCTCGAAGTCGCACTTTGTGGCGCGATGTCAACGACGTGCGCTGAATATGCTACACACATCTATACGCGCGCATTAATAAAGATGACTCAAAATCTTCTAAATTTCACACATCTGCTGTAATATGGTCCATTCAAGGTCGTTTGATTTGATATGTCGTACGTACTACACAAACGTATGCTAGAAAGAAGGTGGTCAAATTCCTTCAAGAATGGAAGTAACTTTTTGAAAAAAGCTCCACTGCAACTATTTGGAAGTGGTGATGCACATCACTTAATTGGAATTCACAAGTGCAGTCATTAAGTAGCTTTCATTAGGTGGAATAGCTATAACACTCACCAGACTAGATAATGATGACTCGATTGGCTCGGAATGCAATTCCACGAGATGGCAAGAACACTTGTTGGAGGTTGACTGCCAGTCGTCGTCACTTCTCCTGTTTCTCAACTGTGTTATTCTACTGGCGACGAGGTTAAAGGGAAAAGTCAACACAAACTGCCCAAATAAGTATAGTTCGTATGTCAGCGACGACAACACTACCCTAGACTCAAAAACAAGAGACAAATGTCCGATCGACCAGTCAAACCATCAAAATAGTGAGGCAACAGTGTGTTTATTAGTATAATCGCCACCAACACTTGGCGATTGGCGTTTTTGGAGGCGTATTCGCGCTGAAGTAATCACCTCTTGGTCATTTGTGTGCGTGTGAAAACAGTGTTTGACAAAATTGCCTGTCCAGTAATTTTTCAGTTTAAAATATTTATGTTTTGCACCTTTCAAATTCTGATATATTTAATTCAGCTGGAAAATATTTTCAGCACTTACAAAACCATTTATTTCACTAACCGATCAATTTCATTCTGAAAACAGAATTTTTGATTTTTTATTTCAAATATCACATTACCTATTTTAAGACATTTTTAAAATCATGGATCGGACCTGGTGTGATGGTTAAAGCACGTGACTTTTACGCTGAGGGAAGTTAAGCGTGGGTCCCGATATGAACTCTGGGCTTAAAATGTTGTTACTACCCGAGCAGAGGAGAATAGCAAGTTAATAACTACGAAATCACATAACCTGTTTTTATATCTTGTTTTGTTATTATTAAATTATCAAGGCAAAGCTTTTCCATAACAAATTTTGTTGGACAATCTGATTTTGTTATAATCAAGCTATTGATATACATTAACTAAATTACAATTAAATAACATGTTTTGTTGAAGTACAAGTTTAGTTATTGTTGCAGTATTGATCCACTTATCAGCAATAGCACAACAGTAATAAGTTATGAAATCACAGCAACAATTCGACAATTATGACCTGTCCCTTTGTGTTGTTCAATTTGTGTACTCAGTTAAAAAGGAAATTTCTGAACAACTCCTTTTAAGAATTCCTTAAATAATTTTCGGTTAAGCACTCGGAAGTTCTGGAGAAACTTTCGATAAATCCCTGGAGAATTCTTCAAGAGAACTCCTCGCGTAATTTTCTTAGAAATTTTGAAGGTAATTCTTCTGAGCAATTATTAGAATTCTTGTTCAGAATCTTTTGAAAAACTCCTGGAGAATCTTTCGGAAAAACTTCTGGTGAAATCCTAAAAGAAATTTTCAGAGAAATCTTAAGATGAACTTCAGGACTTGGAAATCAGGAAATTCTGAAGAAATCCTTGAAGGGATTCTATGCAGTATTCTGGAGGAATTTCTAGAGGATTCTTTGAAAATCTATGAAAGTTTCCGTAGAAGAACTCCCGGAGAAATTTCTGAAAGATTTTTGGAGGCATTTATGGAATAGCTTATGACCAAATCTGTCGACGAATTTCTAGAAGAATTTTATGACAAAGTCACTTGATAAACATATAAGGAGTTTTTGACGGAATCCTTAGAGAAATAAATAGAGGAATTGTAGAAAAAAAATATTGCTAAAAATTCTGGTGAAAGTCCTGTAGGAATCATCAGAGGAAGTTCAAAAGAAATTATAGAAAAAAAATGGTGGAATCCTTGTAGAATCCTGGAGGAATATTCGACATAATGGGGCACGTTCGCTGTAGTACTAGATTTGTAGTAATGAGCTGAATTTTAGTATGGTGAGAAGGTCAATTCTCCGTTTCTGCAATGAAATGGTCCAAAAAACGTGGGTATTATGATTCCTTGCCTAATTTGATGCTATTTGAGCAAAACTTTGGATAACTATGTTGTTTATGTTGCAAGAAAATTAGAAAACAACAACACTGTTGCCCAAAGTTTTGCTCAAACAGCATCAAATTGGGCAAGGAATCATAATACCCACGCTTTTTGGACCATTTCATTGCAGAAACGGAGAATTGACCTTCTCACCATACTAAAATTCAGCTCATTACTACAAATCTAGTACTTCACCGATCTGTCCTATTCTTGAATCCAGGGAAAATTCGAAGGAATTAAAACAAAGTTTCCAGAAAAATTTTAATAATCTGTACAATATTTCCAATATCCCAAAATTTTTCTGAAAAACTGTTAAGCATTCCAAAAATTCTTCAGTTTCTATGCTGAAAAAAAAAAACAAAACAAAAGTCACAAATTGCTGTCGACGATCAAACTTTTTTTCAAGTACACGTGTTGATTTCAAAACCGTGCTCCGAAAACAATTAAAGTAGAACAGCTTATAAATTACAGGTGGAAGCTCGTCGTATTTGATAATAAATTTTAGGATAGAGACTAACCAGCCAAGGGCTGAAAGTCTCTTTAATAAAGACAAATCAATCAAATCAATTTGATAATATAGAAATTACTATAGTTCGAATATCTTGCGACTTCAAATCTCTTAGAATGAGTCAAAAGCTGAATATAATATTTTTGATCATTTGAAAATATTTCTTACGTCAGTGTGATGAACCTCATGTTATTGGCGGGCTTGTGAGACAAATAATTTTATATAATAAGTATTATAACTTATTTATTAACGAGTTTGATATCATAGCAAGTTCTGCTCTCCGATTATTATCAAAAACATATTAATATCAAAATTTGTTATTGAAATATTTTCCGAATTCACTGTTATTAAGTTGTTATTGAAACTAACAAAACAAGTTATTGAAATGGTTTCCCAGGAACATTTTTTGTTATGGAATTTGTTATTTTGCCGCTTATGACAGACAAGTTTATAACACAATATGAAATGGTAATAACTTAGAAATAATCGATTTTATTATTCAGTTATTTTGCCCAAATAACACAGCTCCTTATGCTGTTGTTATTCCCTTCTGCTCGGGTAAAGATAGCATTTTTTTAATCGATTCGCTGATGGTAAATACAGTATATTTTATTTCTCTTTGTAAACAATACATCTCTAAATTTTAAGAAACTTCGACAAAATGATACATATTATATTCAATTAAATTAATTTAATGACACACTGTACCAACACTTTGTCCATTCCGTTGTATTTAGCTACAACATACCTTCCCACACACCCGAAAAGCGTAATACACTGTATAGCAAAATGCAATAATCGGTGTGCTTCCACACGAGATGCACGTGCCAGAGTGTACGAATTCACCCACACTGTGTGTGGGTGAGTGACGAGCTAGGTATTGGTTGGGTGGGTGATTGAAGCTTGAACGCACGCGATCGACGAAAGTAGGTGTATAAAAACAAACGATAAAGCGATCGATGGAGAAACCCCGGTTTTGTCACAGTTTGGTGAAAGTTTTGCTCCGGCTTGCAAGCAACATTGGGAGAGTGTCAATCGCGTGGTCAGTTTACTTTTTAACGTTGATTGAATTGCTGATTTTGTGATTGTCGATGTGCATCATTTCACGATGCTGAGTTGAAAATTGAAGGAATGAATTTATACTACATATATGTTGCATTATTGTTGCTACGAAAGCATGTGCTGTGTTATAAGTATTTAATGCATTTTCAATGTAACGTTTTGCGACGTTGAGCTCAACGATGTATGTATGTAACTATTTACCGCCTATTAAATCGATGTTTCCAAAAATAATCGCGTATCTGAACAATGTATATGGCTCAATTTAGTTTGCATTACAATCAACCATGCACCCTCATCAGCGATCAAGCAACCTCTTTATTGCATGCATTTAAACTCAAATGTCATAATGCTGTCATCGTATTCTGTGGTAGCGGTATAAGTGACGTGCAAACTAGTCTGCGTTGTAATTTTTACTGGGGCTTGGGATTTGCCACCATCCTCAATGTACACGTTTCGAGAGCTCAAACTTTATTGGGTCAATAACGGCGCTGGCCACGTCCTTACGGTTTACTGGGGAAGGAAAGGAATGTTAGTTCGACAACTGTTGCTACTACCCGAGCAGAAGAAAATATCAACAGCATAATAAAATATGTTATTTTGACTTAATAATTGAGTTGTTTAGTGAATAAAATATTGCTTTTTTCTATATCCTAATCGAAAGAGCTCATTTTTGTGAGTTTAACGTGTCTTTTTTAGATTCCAATACCTTTGTTTTGATGGCTAAATTAACAAAACAGTTTTAATTTTCGTGGATAGTTCGACCCGAACAAAAAATATCCCCATACAAACTTCAAATGCATTTTAAAAATAGTTCCTGGACTCCAAAAGTTATGAAACTTTGGATTTCGACTAATTTTTGGGCGGAGAATCTGATTATGGAATAATCCGGATACCCCTAAAGATCCCAATTGAATAATGGAAACAGTAATTTTTATATTATTGGCAACACATATTATGTTATAATCTTTTCTGTCATAAGCGGCAAAATAACAAATATCATAACAAAAAAATGTTTCTGGAAGACTAATTCAATAACATGTATTGTTAGATCAATTACAACTTGATAACAGGAAATTTGTGAACTTGTTATTGTTGTGTTGTTGTTAATCAAATATTTATGTACACTCTCTATAGTAGAATAATAACTAAACTTGTTCTACAACAAAATATATTATTGAAATGTTATCTTGTGGATAAATCCAAATAACTAGAACATAACAAAATAAGATTTCCCATCAAAACATATTATCAAAAAGATATATTTTGATAAGTTAACAATAACAAATTTATTTATCTATATATATAAAAATGAGTTTGATGTACCTTTGAGGCAACAAAACCTACGAACGGGTGAACCGATCAGCATGACTCTTGCACGGTTCGATTCGTATTCATGGTGGCTGTGTTTATATGTATAAAAAAATATGAAAATAAACTAGAAAAGTAAGAAAATTGCTAAAATACTGATTTTCGTGAGCTGGAAAGGAAATCAACACGATCGAAATAAAACCAATCTAGAGTGCGGTGACGTTATGAGCTCAACAGTTGTCAAACCACCACAGCATGGCAAGACAACGTTTGCCGGGACAGCTAGTTATGATATAAAAACAAGCTATGGGAATCTGTTGTTATCAATTTGATATTTTCCTCGGCACGGGTAGAGGTTGTATGTACTACTGGACCCTCCACAGTTGTCACGGGAAAAAGTTTTGATAGTAGGGAGAGATTGATAGTTATATAGATCAGGGATACACTTTGGTAAGCGATGCGATCCATACAACCGTACATTATATTCACAAATGTGTCTCCTCACAATTCGGAAGAACGGTAAGACCAAGAAAGATTAAAATTAAAATTTATGGAATAAAAAATATTTTGCGTAACCTCGCAATTAGGGGGACTGGTGAACCAACATGCTACTTGCCATGAAATCGATATATTGAAACAAAATATTGTGCCGACACTAACAGTGGCGGACCGCACAAACTTAGGCAAAATACTGACGCATAATTACGGATCAAATCAGTGTGGCCAGCACCGTAAAGTGCCAAACTGTACAAAAATACAGGAGAATTTATTTAAAATATAACATTTCTATTGAAAAATTTGGCCGACACTTGAAATGACGGACTTTGCAGTTCTTGTTGAGTAAATTTATGAGGGATGATTTTAAACAAACAGATATATTTACTGCATTTTTCAAAGAAAAACAAGGCATATGCTCACTAGCGTGGGACACAAAAACACATTTTACTCCTGTACACTTTTTGAGTTCCATTTTGGTCCTATATCAACTGTGCAAAATTTCAGAGCAATCGGAGAAACTATATTTTAGCGCCAGCCATTTTAAGTTTTCATACGATTTAGTATGGGGAAAATCACCTTTTCAAAGAAAAATCGCCACAGGTTGCCCCTTAATCCCTAAAAATAAATCGATGAATGATTTCTGTTGGAAATTTTACGAGGAACCAACCCTCCGAAGACCGCAAAGCGATCTGAAGCATGTGGAAAAAGTTATTGACTGAAAACCGAATGGCATGCAAACGCTGTTTAACATGTAAGGAATAACAATAAATAATAAAACCTCGTTATTTTATCGATCGGGTGAAGCCTAATAACTTTTTCCACGAACGTCGCATCGATTTGCTGTCTTCGAAGGTCTGATTCCTAGTAAAGTATTCTACAGAAATCATTCATCGACTTATTTTTAGGAATCTAGGGGTAACTCCTAGCGATTTTTCTTTGCAGGAGTAAAATTTCCCCATAGTAAATCGTATGAAAAACTAAGAATGGCGGGCGCTAAAATATAGTTTTTTCCGATCGATCTGAAATTTTGCAAAGTTGATATGGGACCAATGTGGAACTCAAAAAGTATACAGGAACTTGAGTTTTGCCATTTTTTTGTATTTTCCCATATAAGCCGTGTACCAGACTAATGCTCACCGATCATCAAGCATTCATTCGAGCACCCGTCGACCTATCGCTAAAATGATACAATCGTGCGACACTATTTTTCTTCACTTGCATGTACAGCAAAGATCAACACAATACTAAACACTAAACACCCACGCATCTATTCTTTCCATTAAGTTTCTCCTGTAGGGGAAAAAAGTCCGTAATGCCAAGATGTGGTAAAATGGCCAAACTCATAAAACCATTCCTGAATGTGATCTATTCATTACTGTAAGTGAAAGATTTACACATATGTTTGCATAAAATATCCTTCTAGAAGGAAGGCAGGTAAACTTAAGGACAATCTTTTGATTTCGCTTCGGGATTTTCTTGCTTGTAATTAAGGTTTCCTGGTGATTTAGTCCAACGAGATTGAGAAACACATGGAGGCGCATGGTTGTTGATGCCTACACTATCCATGTTAGGGATCATTCAAATATGACGTCCATCGTTTAGGGGGGAGGGGGGATCTGGAAAAGTGTGACACTCCATGTATAAGGTATACAAAATAGCGTGACAGAGGGGGGAGGGGGGGTCTAAAATTCCCGAAAAATGGTGGACGTCATATTTGAATCGGCCCTTAGGGTTCGTCGAAAAATGATCACTATCGCTTAAGGGGAGGGGGGTCTATTTTTTTCAGAATTTTTACCCAGGGGGGGGGGTTGTCTATAAAAGTGAGACACTTCATGTATTGAGTTTACGAAAAATTGGGACATAGGGGATAGGGGTCTAAAATGCCCGAAAAATAACGGGATGTCATTTGTGAATATTTTCAAAAAGCGGCATCTTCCCATGGCAAATGGCCTTTTTGCACCACTTCCGTTTTACGAACCAGTTTTTAAAATCGCTAAAAATCGATAAAAATGCATTAGTCTCGAGTTTTTTTCTGCAGAAGTATCAAGCATATATTGTTTAGTTGCTGTTACCAATTTGAATGACTAAGAAAGGAGGCTACTTGCCATTGAAAACGATGAAACTTTGTAAAATAGAATTCTACCCCACTACTGTACTCTACATATCTCAAATACTTATAAGTATGTGTCCTCTCTTAGAATAATTTCAACCTAATATGTTTATACGTATTTCTTTTGTGAAACACACGATCTTCCAATATCTTGTTAGTAAAATTGTACCTGATTTCTCGAAAGAAATGGAAATCGAAGTGGGTGTGCTGCTTAAGGCTCATTTATCTTTAAGAGTTTAAATTGAACTACTACAAATTTCTATCACTAATCATAACAATAAAGACCTGTCATTTTCTTGTCCAACATTCACGTGATTTTTTTCTAGAGGATTTGGTGCAATCTTAGAAATTATCCTTATGGAGATTTGGCTTAATATTCAAAGCTATCACAATATCTATAAACACAAGCATGATTGACAGATGTATGTTGAGAGACATGTTTCCACGAAGTGTTTCCCAGACGTTAACAACTTTTCATATTCATTAGACTACGAACAAAATAAATCCTTATTTATTCCACATCTAACATTTGTCTGCATAAGCATTTTTTCGCAAACTTTGAATTACGAATTACCCTTGAAATTTTTAATACATGCCCATTGTGTGACCCTAATTTACAAAAAGAAAAAAAAACCGTTTGACATTACATTGCAAATCGCAGGTATTTTATAGTTTTTTGATACAAATAATCTTATGCAGCGCCATATACTCGGCTTCTCATAAATTTACAATTCATATTTGAGACATAAGGTGGCATACATTTGGGATTTCTTTATTGCGGAGACCGCGACCGAGGACAAGGTTTTTGATTAAAAAAAGTGAATTCTTATCACGTTTTTTTTTATTCATTCAGTTTAAATTTTCACCTATATGGTTTCGCATTATGCGATTTACACAGTGTATTCTGTGTATCCTCGCCTTTGGCGTTTTCCAATCGATACCGATTTGGTTTTATTGTTGCTGTTCTTTGTTGTGCTGCTGTTGCGAAGAGTTTAATCTTACCTAGTTTGGGTAGTGGCTACGGTTAGGATAGCTCAGATCAATCTTCAGCATAAAAGAACAGCAACGATCAATCTTTGCAGACTTATGCAAAATGGTACAGCCCAAGTGGCCTTGGTACAAGAACCTTACTTTCGTAAGGGAAATTTCTATCTAGGAAACCTTGTGAACCCGGTGTTTGCCACTTTCAGTAAACATGAAATGGCAAACTCGCGTGTCATGCCTCGAGCCTGTGTGCTTGTCAACAACGCAATAGTTGCTACACTCATCTCTGAACTAACCACCAGAGATGTATGTGCTATCACAATTGATGTATCTGTTGGAAACCTCAACAGGAAATACGTCTATTGTTCTGTGTATTTACCACATGATGAACCATCCCCTACGGATGCTTTCAAACAAGTCATCGCATACTGCACTTCAAAAGGCCTTCCGCTAATTGTTGGCAGTGATGCTAATGCTCACCATATCATCTGGGGCAGCTCAGACATTAACTTGAGAGGCTCCAGTTTGATGGAGTACTTAAGTAGTACAGATCTTGCATTACTTAACATAGGCAACCGCCCAACCTTCATGGTATCTGCTAGAGAGGAAGTGTTAGATATAACGCTTTGCTCTAGCAGAATTAGTCACGAGCTGACCAATTGGCATGTGTCAGATGAAGAATCTTTATCTGACCATCGCTATATCTTTTTTGAACATTTAAATGTTACTTCGCAAACATTGCGTTTCAGGAATCCTCGGTCAACAAACTGGGATCTTTATACTGATTTGGTTGCAGCCAAATTTCATGGATATTCACCATCCATTGACACTCCAAGTGATTTAGATGATGCCGTTGATACTACAACGACCTTCATCATGGAAGCTTTTGAAGAAGCATGCCCTCTACGGTCTGTGAAGATCACAAGAGGAACCCCTTGGTGGAACTCTGATCTGGCGAAACTCAGGAAACAATGTAGAAAGAGTTGGAACAGACGACGTTCGGCTGGTTCGGAGGCTTTCAGGTCGGCTCGCAAGGCCTACAGGAAAGCTCTCCGGTCTGCTGAACGATCCGGCTGGAAAAACCTTTGTACAAATGTTTCCAGCTTGAGTGAAGTCAGTCGGTTAAACAAAATCCTTGCGAAATCTAAGGATTTCCGGGTGAACGAACTTCGTTTGCCAAATGGCGATCTGACTTCCTCTGATGAGGAAGTTCTGGAATGCTTATTCAGCACACACTTCCCTGGATGTGTGGATATTACATCTTCGGATGATCCTGATGTCTTTTCTTGTAGTTATGATTCTTTAGCTTCGGCTCGGAGTATTGTAACTATAGAATCGATTGAGTGGGCTCTTAATAGCTTTGCTCCTTTCAAATCACCTGGGGCAGATGGGATTTATCCTATTTTGCTTCAGAAGGGATTTGATTATTTCAAACATGTTTTGAAAAAACTACTTGTTTGCAGTTTTGCTACAGGGTATATTCCCAAATCCTGGAGGGATATTACTGTAAAGTTTATTCCGAAAGTGGGACGTGCGTCGTATGAAGAAGCAAAGAGTTTCAGACCTATCAGTTTGACCTCTTTTCTTCTGAAATGCTTAGAACGCATTGTGGATCATCATATCCGTGATGTTCATCTGGTCAACGTGCCTCTTCATGTGAACCAACATGCCTACCAATCTGGTAAGTCCACTGTGACTCTTTTACACAAGGTTGTTTACGATATCGAGAAAGCATTCGCTCAAAAGCAATCTTGTTTGGGTGTTTTCTTAGATATCGAGGGTGCCTTTGACAACGTGCCTTTCGATGCCATATTGGAAGCCGCACGGAGTCATGGTATATCTCCAATGATTTCCAATTGGATTCACCAAATGCTCAAAAACCGATATCTCTTCTCGACATTGCGTCTAGCAGGGATTAGGAAATTGAGTGTTTGTGGATGCCCCCAAGGGGGAGTCTTATCACCGCTTTTGTGGAATCTCGTAGCAGATACGCTATTGAGGCAACTCAATAATAGCGGTTTTCCTACTTATGGTTTTGCCGACGACTACCTAACATTGTTAGTTGGTATGTGCATCAGCACCCTTTTCGACCTGATGCAAAACGCCCTTCAGGTAGTTGAGGGTTGGTGTCGCCAATATGGCCTTTCGGTTAATCCGAGTAAAACATCTATTGTTCTTTTCACGGAAAGGCGAAACCGTCATGGCGTTCGACCTTTGCGTCTCTTTGATTCTGAAATCGATGTGACTGAACAGGTAAAGTACGTTGGAGTCATTCTTGATTCCAAGCTTTCCTGGACACCTCACATTGAGCTCAGAATCAAGAAAGCTTGTATGGCCTTCGGGCAATGCCGGCGTACTTTTGGTACAACTTGGGGTCTAAAACCCAAGTATATCAAATGGATTTACACAACTGTGGTTCGGCCAATATTGGCTTATGGATGTCTTGTGTGGTGGCAAAAGGGTGAAGTGAGAACGGTCCAATCAAAATTAGGCCATCTCCAAAGGATGTGCTTAATGGCGATGTCTGGAGCGTTCTCTTCAACTCCTACGGCAGCGCTAGAAGTTCTCTTTGACGTTGCCCCACTACACATTTATCTCAAACAAGAAGCCCTTTCTTGCACTTACCGGTTACGGGTACTCGGTCTACTAGAGGACACTCCTGTGAACCGCAGTTCAACACACACCTCGTTGTTTCCACTTTTGGTGAATTGGGACAAAATTGTCCTTGCTCCAAGTGATCTTACAATTGCTTGTAATTTTCCATATAGGACATTTTCCACGAAATTCCCTTCCCGGGAAGAGTGGACATCTGGTTATCTGGAAAGAAGTATTTCAGACGGCATCGTATGTTACACTGATGGCTCCCTTCTCGAAGGTCGAGCAGGTGCTGGTGTTTATTCTCGTGAGCTAAGGCTGTATCAGTCTTATTCACTTGGTAGACACTGTACCGTTTTTCAGGCCGAAATCTTTGCTCTTATGTGCGGAGTGCAATCAGCACTTCAGCAGCACGTAATGGGCAAAGTAATATACTTCTGTTCAGATAGCCAGGCTGCTATTAAAGCACTTGCTTCGGCCAACTCCAGGTCGAAGATAGTTATCGCTTGTCGAACTCAAATCGAGGAGCTGAATTCAGCAAACGCTGTTCACCTTCTATGGGTACCTGGTCATTCTTCCATCGCTGGAAATGAATTGGCTGATGAGTTAGCTCGCTCTGGAGCATCACATGACTTCATTGGCCCTGAGCCAGCTATTCCGATATCGAAGTGTTGGATTAAGCTTCAGATTCACACCTGGGCTGTCACTCAACACAGACAATATTGGAATAGTTTGGAGTCATGTCGTCAAACCAAATTGTATAGTGCTGAGCCATCTCTACGGGTGGCGAAGTATCTAACTAATCTGTCTAAGCAGAATTGCAGCATGCTGGTCAAAGCATTGACTGGCCACTGCCGACTCAGCTATCACATGGCGAATATTCAGCAAGCTGATTCATTTGCCTGTGATAGCTGTGAATCCGATTATGGAACTTCGTATCATTTGATATGTAACTGTCCAGTTTTCGCGCAACTGCGTTTCCGAGTATTCGGTAAACACTTATTAAGTGAAACTGACTTCAGAAACCTGAATCTTCAGGATATTCTGTTGTTCTTAACCCGCTGTGGTAAAGAGCTATAGGCTCTCTTTCGCTTTATGCGTTATTACAGTGCCCTTTTCAGGGCGCTGTTTGAACCCATTGTGGTACGCTTGTGCGTTAGTACCCTCTTCCAGGGTATTTTTCCTATTTCCCTACCTGTCCCTATCCCCATCCAAATCCTTTTTCCTTCCTTTTCCCTCAGGTAGATGATGAAATAGGCTGTTATTTTGGCGATGGCACAAATGTCCCAAATGGAGGATAACGTGCCTCTGGAGCCGGCCTTCTGATACCTGATACCTGAGACATAAGGTGGCATACATTAGGGATTTCTTTATTGCGGAGACCGCGACCGAGGACAAGGTTTTTGATTAAAAAAAGTGAATTCTTATCACGTTTTTTTTATTCATTCAGTAACCTGTTGTATTGTGTTTATTTTAAACCCTCTGATACCCAACCCCGCCATTAAACGGGCTATAATTAGAGCATTTTTTTCTTACTTGGATAATCATAACTTTTTTATTTGCGGTTGATATTAAGAACTGTTCTGTATATCTCAAAAGCGTTTGTATTTTGAAATATGTTTCTTTTTTGTTGAAAATTATTGTAAAATTTATAATTGGTCGCCCTTCAGATGTCATAGTTTCTTTTGTATTAAACCAAAAGTTCAAAAATAAAAATAAGGAAAATTAAAAATCAAAATTCGCAAATTTGTGAGTTAAAAAGAATCACAATGTTTGAATCGATTTTAGATGACGAAATATTTAGATCATAATAAAAAAATAGGTATTACCCGTCTAAGAATCAGAAAAACTATTATTCGAGCCGTAGGGTAGCGAACCGTATTTTGGGCCGGTATTTTGGGCACTCTTCGCTATAACTCAATCAATTCCAAAGCAATTGAATTGAAATTTTGTACACGGCTAGATACTATACGTATCTCATCGCGTTCCAAAAATTGTGTCAATTGGTTCTGAATTGGCTGAGTTATAGTAGAAAAGTGCCCAAAATAGGACCCCTGCCGAGATGGTTCCACTTCCCTATTAGTTGTTGAATATTTCGTAAAGGTTCGGGTAAGGTGGCATCAATAGGACAGATCGGTGAAGTACTAGATTTGTAGTAATGAGCTGAATTTTAGTATGGTGAGAAGGTCAATTCTCCGTTTCGGCAATGAAATGGTGCAAACAGCGTGGGTATTATGATTCCTTGCCTAATTTGATGCTGTTTGAGCAAAACTTTGGGCAAGTGTTGTGTTGTTTTCTCCATTTCTTGTAACATAAACAACATAGATATCCAAAGTTTTGCTCAAACAGCATTAAATTAGGCAATCAGTGAAGTACTAGATTTTTAAAAAGACACAGACACGTTTAATGCTTCCAGTGAGCTATTTGCTCTTTGAAGGAAGCACGACACTAGACAACAGACTAGCATGCAACGCCCAGTGGCACAGCCGAAAACTTTTCCTGACAGCTGCGGCGGGAATCGAACCCGCGCTTCTTAGCACGATACGACTAAAGGCTTGGTGACCTGAGCCGCACGACCACGAAGCCACCAAAGATTGAAAGTAGTGAGCTGAAATTTGTATGATGAGATGACCAATTCTCCATTTCTGCAATGAAATGGTGCAAACAGTGTGGCTAATATGATTTCTTGACTAATTTGATGCTGTTTGAGCAAAAGTTTGGGTAACTATGTTGATGAAGTAGCAAAAAATAAATAATACAACAACACAGTTACCCAAACAAATCAGTCAAGAAATCAAAATACCCACGTTGTTTGCACCATTTCATTGCAGGAATACAAAAATCCAGCTCACTAATTTCAATCTAGTACTAGAAACAGATAGGGATTATCAAATATTAGAGTAAGGTGGGACAAAAGTTCGACATTACCGTCTACCACCGTTAGTTTGAACGACACCTCATGCAAACCAACGGGGTTCATTTTTAGTTTGAACATCTAGCAACCCTGTGGATGACGGAAAAACATATTGCTAGCAACCTTATTTGATGTTTTGTTCTGATTCTGCGGTCCGTTCTCACCCCGTTACATGAGCAGAATGATGTTTGAACCATTTTTAGTTTGAACTATTTGCAGATTAACGGGGGTCAAATTAAAAAGTGTTCAGATTAGATGCGGTCAAACCAACGGGGGTAGACGGTAGTTGGAAATTCAACTTTTTTCAAGAAATCGAAGCAGATAAAAACAAATGAATACCGTGTGGTGATTCTACCATTCATGAGCTAAAAATTTGCTGAACAAAGTTAC